>NC_064292.1:18926062-18931446 GCF_019186545.1 Solanum stenotomum | reverse complement strand
TCTAAAGAAGTAATAATATAAGTAAGAAGGTAGACAAAAAATGTAGAGAGATAAGATAGAAGAGTTTTCTTATTCTTCTGAGTATATTCAAGTGTTTCTCAAATCTTCAAGTGCATAACATAATCCTCAAGACCTCTATTTATATGGTTACATAAAGACATATAAAGAGATAATAATAAACATGACATTAATTCTTGAGAATGTGGAAAAGATTAAGGGGTGTGGAAGATAAAAGAGGAGGTGGTGGAGGTGTGAGTTTATTCACATAATGGTGCAATTACATCTTGAAATTATGGACATCTACATTAATATAACATATTTACAATAAAACATTAATTATTCAACAATTATATAAATATTAACTACATTAAAAATGAGGAGTAAAACTAACAAATGCCCAAAAAAAATGGAGAAAAAAGATAAATAGGAATGAAGGCCATAGATAAGTGTCACATCACCTTGTCTACATTTAGCTTTATATATGTATATATAAAAAAAAATTGTCATTTTCTTTTTCATATAATAAGAAAATACCCACAAGGCAAAAAAAAAAAAAAAAACTGATGAGACATTTAATTTTTCAAATTATGGAAATTGAGTGGAGTAGTAAATTTTTAGACATTCAATTTTGTACATTAAAAATAAAATAAATGGAGGAGTAGTAATTGCCATTTTTCTTTTTTATATAATATAAAAAAAAATGTTTGGCATGTGAAGAGTCTTTGATATACATAAATGTTCCTTCATTAATATAATATTTATTTATAATAAATTAAATAATACATTCACAATAAATTAAATATTTTAAATATAAAAAAGGGCCAAAAAAAGAGAAAAAGGAAAAATTGGAATGAAGATCATAGAGAAGTGCCACATCACCATTTCTATGTTTCTCCTTTATATATATATATATAGAGAGAGAGAGAGAGATTGTCAATCAACGTTTTACATTAACATAGTCTATTATTTTTGGTAATCAAGTTTTTCACATTAAGTAGTTTTTCACTAAATTTATTTTTATTTTAGGCAGGAATTATATACACCCACATAGTTATGAATCTTCATTGGTGGTGATGGACCAATCACAAAATACTTGAGTTCCAAATGATAAATGGTCGTGTCCACACTCAATTGTGAAGATATAGTAGTAATCAAGCCTTCGTATTTGGTGTTTGAATCATACATCACTCCTTCAATTTCGTAATCCATGTAATTACCTGTAGAAAATTTCAAATTATTAATAAATTTTAAAAAAATTGCAGAATGAATTTTATACACTCATCAATTTAAATAGTTTGATAGTTACTTTGGTATTCGATGGTATATAGACAGTTATCGATATATTTTAGTAATTGCCCAAAATATGCACCAAAGTTTTCACCAAAATTTTCACCATCAATTACACCAAATAATTTATTACACCAATAAATACACCAACTCGTACATCAATAATTTATTAAGTATTTTGAAATTATGATATTATATATTAGACCAATAAATACACCAACTCATACATCATAGTATTAATTTGGTGTCATTTACTAGAAACAAATATATCAGCATAAATACCACATCACATACCTAAACCAATTTGTGGTAATTCACACAATCAGTTAAATCATACAATGTATTACATCAATCGACGTACCAAATGTAATTTGACATTTAACCCAAAAATACACCAACACATTTATCAGAGTATTAATTTACCACCAATTTATAGAAATAAATATACCAGATTAAGTACCAGATCACATATGACCAATTTTCAAATTATTATCTACACCAATTCAGATAAATAGAATACACCAAAAATTAACCAATTTTTTTTTTGGAAGATATATTTTATATACCAAATAATACAACTAAATACACAAAAATATGTACCTGAAATTTAACTTGAAGTTGGTATGTGTACACCATATCATATACCAAAAGAAACTATTGATAAAATTTGTTAATATTCGGCATACAACATATCAATTAAACCACTTAATTAATGATTTTATATTAACTTGGTGCTTTAATCAATTTTACCTAAATTTTAAAAAAAAACTTATTCGGCTCATCAGATTACAACCAAAATCATATGATGTTATTGTATTACACCAAAATCGTTAATATAAAACAATGAATAAATATCAAAAATAATTAAAACGCAGATTATGTGAAAATCCTATTAATATTCCACAAACAATTGCTAAATCTTAATATCTATTTAATAATTATACCTTTTACCGTTGCACCTGAACATTAACCAAAATCTTAAGAATGTATATTCCACCAAATTCGACAAAATCAAAGAAATTACTACCAAAAAGATTACCTGATGAGTCCCAACGCCCGCTGTGATGAATTAGAATTGAAAAATTATTGATCTGCATATTTGATCGTCGATCTTAGTTTGGAACAAAAGTTTTATTTTTGTAGGAGACCTTTCTTTATGGGATATGCTATATAACAAATTGGAGTAAATCAGGGAAGGTAAAATAATTGGAGAAATTTAATGTAATACCCTAGAAATTTTTTTGAACTAAGACTCGAACCGTTCATCGTAGTGAGTGAGATTTTACCGAGGAATTAAAAATTTTTAAGTGTTAAGGTCACTAGATGTAGCACCTTGAGTTCCAAAAAGAATTAAATTGGAAATAGCAAAATCTGAAATTTTACAAGTTAAGTTAAGTATGAGTTTTGGGTTGACTTCAAACGACCATAACTCCTAGCTTAGGATGATTTAGGCGTTCTACCAGATACCGTAGGAAACATCTTTGAATTATCTTTCCAACGCCGCCGAGTTTGATAAGTTTCGATGTCGGATGAGTGAGCTATGACCTTTTGAAGTTAGGCTGTCCAGTTAAAGAAAGTCGAAAACTGGGTTTTAGAGGGGTAGTTTGGTCTTTTCCTTACCCAATCAGATTTATTTCGGTTTTAGTAATATTTTAAGGGTATAATCCTATTAGGTTCAGTTTTATAATCCTAAAATACGCCTAGGGTTTTAGTTGAGAATTCAAGAAGAGAAAAGAAGAAGAGAAAAGAGGAGAAAAGAGAAAGGATGAAAGCGTTCGTCGAGATTCTTGCATCTTGTTGTAGATTTTCGCCATGGGTTTAATCCCTAAGAGGTATGTAAGCTTCCATAGTGTTGGGTTCTTTCACCCACACGCCAATCATGATTTATTCAGCGTAATTTCGTTCTTGAAATTTATGGATTTAAGTTCTTGATGAGTTCTTGATAAGTGTTCTTGAAGTTTATTAAGTTTTGAAGTAAGATTCTGCTTAGGTCAACTTTAAACGACCATATCTCTTAGAATATTAAGAGTTACGTGAGCCATAACCTATCCAATTAAAGGTAATTGAATCTACTTTCCAACCCCACCAGTTTCACGTCAATCCAATATCTGAGTAAAAAGTTATGACTATTTTAGTAACCTATACAGTGCTGTTACGAATTAGCCGACGGGAAAATATTGAAAATAATCGTTTTTTGTCTTTTTACCTCCAAGAAAACCATCAACGAATTTCTTGACTAATAAAAAGCTCAAAACAATCAGATTTTCATCTTCACTCATGAAAATCATAATTTTTGGCTATAGAGATTTTAAGAAACTAACTCGAGAATCTCAAGAAAGGTCTTCTTGATTGTTTACCTTCAAGCTAGGGTTTCAAGGCTTCTAATCAAGTTCTTCTTCAAGATTCTTAAAGATTCTTCAAGATTCTTCAATAATCTTGTTCTTCTAGGTATGTAAGGCTATCATAGTGTTGGACTAGTTCGTCCTCACACCCTACATCTACTTTCAGATCAGTAAAAGAGTAATCTAGGAAACTTTCCCTAGATTTGAGTATTCTTGAGATAAGTTGATTTTGAGTTCTTGAATTCACGTTTCTTTTAAAAGTTATATTCCTAATTATCGAATAGCTATATTGTTATTGAGATCCTTCATATCATGAATCATAACTCTTGAATTCATAATTCAAATTCAAGAGAGAGTTAAGAGTAGAGTTCAAGGAAGCCTTTGAGTTCAATTGTGAATCCTTTGAGATCAACTATCGATTTGAACTAAGTTTTGAGGAAGTAAGTCAGAGAATGAGAAGAGTCACATACATGAGTTTCATAATGTTATGTAGACCTACGAGTCAAGTCGTTCATGCCCATAAATTCCGCATGAACTCCAGAAGTTGAGTATCTTTGAGAGGAGTAGTATCTTCAAGTTCTAAGTCTTGAGTATTGAGTTCCTAATCCCCTTTGAGATTATATTTCTAAGCATGGGACTATTACATGTTACCCATAAAGTCTTTGAGTTGAATTGTTCATGCCCATAATTCCGCATGAATCCTATAAGTCGAGCAGTCTTGAGAAGAGAAGTATCTTTGAGTCCTTGAGTTGAGTCGTTCATGCTCATAATTCCGCATGAACCCTCTGAGTTGAGCATTCTTGAAATGAGTAGTATTATTGAAGTTCTTGAGTTCCAAGTATTTGAGTTCTATCAATGGTTATTGAAAACCTTGCATTGAGTAGTTCATGTCAATAATTCGGTATGAACCATATTTTAAGAAGTCTTTTACAAACGTTTTAACTTTGTTTTAAGACTTAAGTTTTGAGTTCAGTAAAGACTAAAGAGCAAAGAGTAAAGAGTAAAGTTTGAAGTCCTTTTCTTCAAAAGTATATGGGGACTAAGTATTCCCAAAGAGTTTATAAATGTTTTCACATTTAAATAAGAACGGAAACTGAGATTTCCAAAGGGCCTTCGGGCTAGTTTTCAGAAAAGAGTAATAGCTTTCTAAATTAAGCAAACAGGGAAACTGAGATTTCTAAGATAGCCTTTGAGCTAAGTTTTTGAGCAATTATCTCAAATCAGCAGAAAGAAGTATGTTTTTAAAACATAAGAGCTAGTATATTTTTGGGAGTAGTATTGAGCACCGATATGGGGGAGAGTTCAGACAACTCACAGCCCCCATAAACCATGTAGCCACCATGGGTAGAAAAGGGTCATACTTTTTAGATGAACCCTTTTCACATAGACTAGTGGATCCATTAGTAGTTCAGGTCCTATACCTTTGGTCGGGTATAGGATACGCTGGCAGCGTGAGTAGATCGGTGTATCATCACTATAGCTCTTATGTGATGGTTGTCGGTTAGAGAAACTCCCACAAAAATTATTGTATTTTTATATACATCAGTTTATTGTATTTTTATATACATTTCAGAGTTATGTTGTATCCTTGCATAGACACAGATTTCACAGCATGTTTTTAAACAGTTTGTTTCTTTATATTGCACTTGTTTTAAATTGCTTTATGTTGAAATGAGTTCAGTCATATTGAGTTGAGTATTCAAAGTTGAGTATCCAGAGTTGAGTATCCAGAGTCGAATATCATATCTTTGAGTC
>NC_064292.1:18922361-18926023 GCF_019186545.1 Solanum stenotomum | reverse complement strand
TACATCAATAATTTATTAAGTATTTTGAAATTATGATATTATATATTAGACCAATAAATACACCAACCCATACATCATAGTATTAATTTGGTGTCATTTACTAGAAACAAATATATCAGCATAAATACCACATCACATACCTAAACCAATTTGTGGTAATTCACACAATCAGTTAAATCATACAATGTATTACACCAATCGACGTACCAAATGTAATCTGACATTTAACCCAAAAATACACCAACACATTTATCAGAGTATTAATTTACCACCAATTTATAGAAATAAATATACCAGATTAAGTACCAGATCACATATGACCAATTTTCAAATTATTATCTACACCAATTCAGATAAATAAAATACACCAAAAATTAACCAATTTTTTTTTTTTTGGAAGATATATTTTATATACCAAATAATACAACTAAATACACAAAAATATGTACTTGAAATTTAACTTGAAGTTGGTATGTGTACACCATATCATATACCAAAAGAAACTATTGATAAAATTTGTTAATATTCGGCATACAACATATCAATTAAACCACTTAATTAATGATTTTATATTAACTTGGTGCTTTAATCAATTTTACCTAAATTTTTTTAAAAAAACTTATTCGGCTCATCGGATTACAACCAAAATCATATGATGTTATTGTATTACACCAAAATCGTTAATATAAAACAATGAATAAATACCAAAAATAATTAAAACGTAGATTATGTGAAAATCCTATTAATATTCCACAAACAATTGCTAAATCTTAATATCTATTTAATAATTATACCTTTTACCGTTGCACCTGAACATTAACCAAAATCTTAAGAATGTATATTCCACCAAATTCGACAAAATCAAAGAAATTACTATCAAAAAGATTACCTGATGAGTCCCAACGCCCGCTGTGATGAATTAGAATTGAAAAACTATTGATCTGCATATTTGATCGTCGATCTTAGTTTGGAACAAAAGTTTTATTTTTGTAGGAGACCTTTCTTTATGGGATATGCTATATAACAAATTGGAGTAAATCAGGGAAGGTTAAATAATTGGAGAAANAGGTCGTGGGTATTGTCCAGACTTCCATCATTGTCATTTAGAGGCTTCATAGATAGACAGTAGAGTTTTAGAAGTCTTCATTTATTTTGTTAAATGTTTTAAAGACTAAAGTTGCCTTTTTATGGCGAGTTGTATATATTTTATTGTACATAGTTTTCTTTGGACTTAAAGTTTGTATTTAAGTCTTATGATTTTCTTTGGACTTAAAGTTTGTATTTAAGTCTTATGAACTTTTATTTCAGTTTTTAAGTTTTGTATGCTTGAATCAATTTTCCACTTGTAGTCAGCCAGGATGAGGGTTCGCTTGGGGACCAGCAATGGTCTTCGAGTGCCGACCATGTACAGGGTGTAGGCTCGGGTCGTGACATTTAAGGGATATGGATAATTGTGGGTGACTTGGTAAACACTTTTTTATTTTTTATTTTAATAAGAATTCCAGTTTTGAAAAAAAAAATATTGCTATTCAATTGAAAAAAAAAGTATTGCTACATTCGTGTAATTAAAGTTATTAAGTTGTATACTTAAGTTTTTTGCCCTATATATATATATATATAAAGCTGAATGTGAAAACGATGATGTGACACCTCTTAAAAGCCAGGATTCCTATTTATCTATTATCTCAAATATTTAAATTATTTTCTCATACTAAATACAATATGCTTTATTATATTATATTTAATGTGTATAGCATTAATTGCATCGCCGTAATGGAAAGACAGTCATCCTTCATGGAAAATAAAGGTTTAATTACAAATCGCCATAATGGAAAGAAAATTATATTTTATTTTCAATAAAGGTTTAATTACAATTTAATAATAATTAAGGAAAGATATATATATATATATACGATAGTTGGGAATTGAAAGAGATTTACGATTTCAGAAAAATATTCTTCCACTACCCTAATTCAAAACTTTTGCTCTTCTTCATGATATATTAAAAAGTATAACTCACCCGATAAAATACTCTTTATTTAAAATACTCTTTATTTTTCTTTAAATTAATTCTTTAAGTTACAACATTATATTATTAATTCTCTGTTACGTAATTATAAAATTCGAAAAGTTTTGCACTATTAAGATTTAAACACAACTACTCCAATATAAATAGGCCTACAATATGCATTCACTTCTCACCTTTACATGAAACAAATTTAAACTTTTATACCACATCATCGTTTTCACATTGAGCTTTATATATATATATACGTCTCAACAT
This sequence comes from Solanum stenotomum, assembly GCF_019186545.1. Taxonomy (NCBI): domain Eukaryota; kingdom Viridiplantae; phylum Streptophyta; class Magnoliopsida; order Solanales; family Solanaceae; genus Solanum; species Solanum stenotomum. Next base: position 18,923,739 of record NC_064292.1, on the reverse strand, counting down.
TAGCTAGTTTAAAATAGAGTAATTAATTAGTTTATTTTTTTGCAATAGCTAGCTTATAAAACAAAAACAAGACTTGTGGTCATGAAAACACTTGCATGGTATATTGATAATATATATTACTCCAATTGAATTTGATAAACTGTAAAATCAAGTTGCCATGGGATCAATATCTGACTACTTCAAATCATTGTATTTCTTGGAGACCGTGTACACTTGCATATACCTTTTGTAACAAATAATAACTATATACTTTGTTGTATGTTACTAATAACAGAAAATAAATTACACAAGGATACTTCCACGAGACGATATTAATTGGAATGCCTTTTGAACGTTCACTTAGTTGGGATGAGAATAACTAGAATTTTCATATTTTCCTCTCCACCTGTTAATTATTAGATCAAATGCAAGATTAATGACTAATTAAATAATAATATTGCAAAATCCATTGTTCGATAAAATGCAATATATGACTTCATTTGTACCTGTATTCTTCTTCTTCTTCTTCTTCTTTTATAGGAATTTGAAGTTCCAATTCATGATCTTCAAATGGCTTGAAGATTAAGTCAAGTTGATCATCATGCACTCTTTAGTGTTCCATAATCATCCATATTTCTGTTTTGCTCCTGATTTAGAATGTACCCTGTTTTAAGTTTCAAAGATAATGTGGAATCACTGTCAAAGGGTCAAGGGTAAGTATATTTGTCGATTTTGTGCCGAATATGTTATATGTAGCCACATGTATAGTATTTTTGTCGGACCCATGTAGTAGCCACATGTATAGTATTACAAAGATGATGCAGAAGATTAATGTACATAACAATTATACCTAAGCTATGAAATTCACAACAAAATTGGATGTGAAGGAATGTTAATATGAAGTCTAAACTACATACTACAAGGGCCCTTAGACATCATGAATACTTTTGGATGTATTCAAGAGAACACCAAAATGGTGGTGGTCATATGATATTAAACTGTTTTTGCATATTATGTTAATTCTCCATTATAATGCTTAATTAGTTAGTAAAGCTTAAACTTTTCTCATCACGACAACCTTGCACCAATAATGTTGGAAATGGATCTCTTCGATTTTTTCTGAAGATTCAGATGCAACTCTTGTTACTTTCTTCTCTTCGTCTTTCAAAATCAGATTTTGAAATTTGATGTTCTTCTCCAAACTTTCTCGCTCTTGAGTCATGACCACAATTTGGACTTTGCAAGTCCAATCAAGAGTATCAGTTGTTATTCAATCGATATTGAATCTTAGTACCATATGTCCATCCAAGATATTTTAACAGCAATATGGGCAGGAAGAGTTAGAGAGCAACACCAATTAGAGTTCTCTACAATTTGTGATATATTAAACTAAGACACA
>NC_064292.1:18912107-18921903 GCF_019186545.1 Solanum stenotomum | reverse complement strand
TAGGTTAGCTGAGTGAAATAATTTTTTAAAAAGCATATATATATATATATATATATATATATATATTGAAGAGTGAAGATTGACAGTATTATCAGCAAATTGACTGTTTTAGAGACAAAAAATGTGGATTCAGGTTTGATAAAATGTCTCTCAAGTGTTGAGAGTAAATATTGTGAAGGTAAAAGTTAACATAGTTGTAAGTAAGTGAGGAAAGACATTTCCCCTCTTTGGATGAAAAATTTGTCCTTAGAAAATATTTTCTTGTAGCAAATTTTAATAATTTCCTAAAAATTGACTGTAAACACATTTGCAAGTGAAGTAGGAGTATCACAATTATCAAATATTGAGATTTGACATACGAAGACACAAAGTAGAAGAAAGGGATTTACCCTATGATAGGCAATCTCACAGATTGCATGGTATAAGCTGACCATTCTCTTTTCTTGATTATATTATTGGTGTCCTTGAAATGTATATAAAATGACATGAGATAAATTTTATAATATAAAGTCTTTTTGTAAATCATTCCAAGTCAAGAGTAATGTCAAACATGTGCATAGCTTGAACAACTTAACATTCATATATGATTAATTACCCAAAAAAACTTAACAATATCATCATACCTACACAAACAAACAAACAAACATACATTGCTCCTATTCCATCGAGACCAGTTGAATTTATTGATAGTGTCCCAGTGGTCTAATGGATGGTGGCAGTTATCAATATTATCAAAAACTTATAATATGCAGTGGTTCGTAAGTTTTCATATGAATGGCCGGATATAGAAGAGATGGGGAAAGGAATTCCCATACAGTTGTGGTATCAAAGGTGCTTACATGATTGATGTTTTATAGAACAAACATATTCTCATTAATTAGGTGTGCATTATTGGAGGATTTCGTAAACCTAATGTCTTAAAATTCCTATATTTCATTAAAAATAAGGATGGAATGACATATCAGATGCACCGATTCATATATGATTCTACTTTAGGGCTGATAAAGAAACTACGCAGGCTATGACTTTCATTTTATTTGGATATATTGAAATCTATTTTACACTAGGTCTCAATAAGAAGATTAAAGGTAATCTAGTATGTTTTATCCTTTTTTAAATTAGTGATGTCAGATACAAAATTAATGCAGTTGAATGCTGCAAACGGGTCACTAAGTTGTTGTGAATTAGTTGATGAAAACGAACAAAAAGTTGAGATCTNAGCAATGGGCAAAAAAAGTTGCACAAAGGTGACAACTAGCAAAAGACTTCTCAAGGAGGGTCATAGTAAATCTGCGAAGGCTTCCTTTTTTTAATCCTAAAGGATGGAAATTGCCATTTATCTAAATTGAGGAGTCCCTTAACATGTGCTGGTAGATCGGATGTGTCGGTAATAACTATGGTAGTGTTGGTTAGATGACTATAAGAAGCAAGTTTGTCAGTCACTCTGTTGGCTTCCCTATAGCAGTGATTGATCTAAATATTGTGTCTGAGGATCAACTCTTTGATTTCTTCCACCGTTTCTCTCATCCTCTAAGGAGTAGACCATAAATTGAGAATGCTATTTAGGAGGAGGAGGGAATCAGCTTCAACTGTAGTAAAGATGTGTCCATTGGCAATACACCACTTCAGGCCAAAGAGGAAGGCTTTTGCTTCAGCAGTATTGCTGGTTCCATTTCCCAGGGGAAGAATAAAGGCCATAATGCAATTTCCATTTGAGTCTCGCACCACTCCACCTCCTCCACTAGATTCTCCAATACAAGAACCATCTGTATTCAACTTCATAGAGTGATGCGAGGGTCTCGACCATTTAACCGTGGTGTGGATAGTGTCTTCAAGTTGTATTTCCATGAGCTTAAGTAGGCTTTCCCAATTCTCTGGAAGGTTAATGTTGGAGAAAACCTTTTTGGTTAAGTGGCAGATGTTGAAGACGATCAGAGAAATAGATCTTTTGGTGGATGGTTTCTCTTCCTCATATCTAGAGTTGCACCTTGATCTCCATAATTCCCAGATAATGATTGGAGGGATGATACTTAAAACATATTCAGCGACTGGATTTTTGGATGTGGAATTCCAGCATCTTTAGAGCAATTCTCTGAGATTTGTGTGCTTGGTGATAATGCCCATTCTGCCAATTATGGAGCTCCAGATTCGTTGTGCGTAGTCTCCTTTGCAAAATAGGTGTTCTGAGGATTCAAGTCCCGGGTTCATACCTGTAGCAACACAACAAACACATTTAGAAACAGTGGTTATTTTAAACTTATCAACTATCTTATCATCAGTAGGCATTCTGTTATGAATTGCCCTCCATGTAACACAAGACATTTTATATGGTACATGTTTGTGCCATATTTTCGCATCAATACGAGCAAAAGGTCTCCTCTTTCTCAAAAGCTTCTAGGCTGAAGATACTGAAAACTTCCCAGATTCAGCAGCAGTCCAGAGAGGAATATCGTCAAGATTATTTGCCAAGTTGATGTTAAAATTGGTAATGATATGTTTGATGTGATCTGGGGGTTGGGGGTTTAGGGCATTCCAGTTCCAGTGACCCTGTTAAAAGAAATCCTTAATAGTAATATGTTGGTAAATAAGGGTGTTCTCCAAGAGTTCGTATAACGGACCAAGTTCATTCCATTTATCGAACCAGAAACTAGAATTCCCCCTGTTAGTTTTCCAAAAAATTTCTTGTTCCACCTCTTCTCTAATTTTCAGCATTGCCTGCCAACTATGTGACTGCCCTGGTTTCCACTGGACAATGGTAGGGTGATCAACACTACAATATTTGGCCTTCAAGAAATTAGTCCAAAGAGATTCAGTAGTTCTGAATCTCCACCATTGTTTAGCCGTGAAAGCCTTGCAAGTGTCTTCGAGTTTTCTAAAATTTGATCCCCCCTCATTGTACGGGTAGCTAAGATTTTTCCAAGAAACCCAGTGATATTTCTTATCTTCCTCATTACCTGACCAGTAGAACCGAGTAAGGTACCTCTCAATCACCTCAAGGGTGCCTTTAGGGGGATGGACTGCTGCCAAAGAATGAACATTTAGGGCAAGCAAGACATGCCTAATGAGAGTCGTTCTTCCTCCTGTAGACAACAATTTAAGATGCCACCCTTTAATTCTATTGGTAATTTTACAGATCAGATCAGTGAAGATTTCGAGGAGTTTCCTCCCATTATATATGGGACATCCCAGATATTTAATAGGAAGATGCTCGTATCTCATACGAAGAATTTTTCCAACCCTTTTGATAGAGATAAGAGGGGTGGTAGGAGCCATGGTGTGTAGGAGCATTTGTTCTTGTTGATTGATTGTCCAGAGACTCGTTCATAGCTTTCTAGAGTTTTAAGGATAGCTTGAAGAGTGGCTTTCCTTCCGCTATTGAAAATGATAGTGTCATTTGCAAAAGAGAGATGGTTAATTTGAGGACCATATGGGTGCATAGAAAACCCTCTAAATGCAGGGACTCTATACAGAGAATTAAGCGTCTTGGAAAGTAATTCTGTCGAGAGAACAAAGCGACTAGGGGAGAGGGGGTCTCCCTGTCTAAGACCCCGCCCAGATTTAAAGAAACCTTGCCTACTTCCATTCACAAGAACAGAATACCAATTATTGGAGATGAACCTGTAAATAAGATCAATCCAACTTTCAGCAAAACCAAACCTCCTCAAAATAAAGCACAAAATAGACCAAGAGACTCTATCGTAGGCCTTAGACATGTCTAGTTTAATAACTACATTCCCCCCAAAATTAGAATTGCCGATATCATTGACAATTTCTTGGGCAAGGAGGATATTTTCAGAAATAGCTCTCCCTTTAACAAAACCACTTTGGTTGGGGCCTACGATATCATTAATGCAGTTGAATGCTGCAAATGGGTCACTAAGTTGTTGTGAATTAGTTGATGAAAACGAACAAAAAGTTGAGATCTTTGAGCTTGAATTGATGTAAATTGATAACGACATCGATAGCATGAATCACTTGAAAGCTTTAGAGGAGTATGATGGACACCAAATTAAGACATACAATGTGTAGAAGGTCTATCAAAGTCAAGAGGATGGAGAAAAGAGGCTATGTGTGCAAGTGACCATCTCTTAAATCTAAGAATTCACAAAAGAAGATAATCAAACAAGGCCCTTATCTAATTAAGGGTAAAATTGTAAGGTGCCAAACATAACTCCACTTTATACATTAGTTTACAAAGTCTCTATAAAATAGATTAACTTAGAGTAGGTCGGGACAGACCCCGCCTTACCCTTAACTACTATACAATATCAAAATAAATCTAGTAAAAATTCGGTAAAGCTTCGAATCAACTTAGAGTTCACTAAAAGCAGCTGAGTGCCGTGCACTCCTACTGAGGAGGTCTACTAACTGGAGTACCTATACTTGTGGAATGAAACACAGTCCCCCATAAGGGACGTCTGTACGAAAGAATGTACTAAATATGTAAGGCAGTAGCATGTGTAAAGCAAGGGTTTTAATGAAATCAATATATAAATGCATAGTATAGAATGAAAGACCACCTTTGCTTACTCTTTGGGATTATGTACGGTACATTCTTTTCTTTATTCTTATGTGCTTATAATCTTTGTAAGGCATGTGATACAAATGACGAGCTGATTAGTGGTAAAAAATAATGACCATGCTAGGCATTTTAATACCTATGATGTTGTCCTCATAAACATACATTTGGGATCGACCCATGCTTGGCTCTTGCCCCTGGGCTGCCACCTTTATACAAAAAATGGGATCATTCTATGGGCTTTTGCCCCACCCGCAACTATGCAGATTGCTCCACGTTGTTCTGTAATCTTTGAGATTGTTACTTTGGCGGACTTAATCATTTTTAGCTTCAAAATTATGGATCAGTAGTAGAAGACATGTGAATAGGCACTTGAGGCAGTAATAATGAAACAAGGAGCAAATGTAACATCAATGAATTAATAGCTTAAATGACACAATGGACCTCATTTGATTACGAGGAGAAATCACAAAGATTGTTGTTGGAAACCACCTTTATTCATAATAGTACTTGGAAGAGTAAAAATGTAGCTTCTAATAGTAAACACATATTGGAGTACTTTGTCACATGATGGAGTGGGAAAAAGATCGTTAGCTACATTAGAGATCATACGTTGTGACTACATGTCCTTTACAAGGAGGAGCACTTCGGAAGCTATTTCATTGGTTACTACACAAGTGTAAGCTTTCATTCCAAAGAATATGAAATCAAATAGCCTTACGTACCTTGTTGTACAACTCGTATATTACAATGAATTAACCTCCTTCCTTCAAGATTATTAATCATAAAATAAGTAAAACTAGTATTAGTAGTTAATCAATACACTTTTGCTACTTAACTTCACCAAAATGGTAGTCGGGCAGCAGACTCGTAATTTATCATATCAAGGTGTTGTTCAACTAGTTTTCCTCAAATAAGATCCACATATCATACATATTCTTATAATATCCATCGAAACAACTTTGACTTCATTACACCCTCTAAACAACATACAAAGTGGAGTAAGTAGTAACCCTACACAACATTCAGTTCGGTGGTGTATCACTACATCCTCCTTCTATATTTAAATAGAAAATATTCACACCTTTTCCCAACATCAACCATATTGACATATACACATAAAATAGACTCAAATATTATTTATCATAGCAATCAAATATTGAACTCACCATCCCTTGAGTTCTTAATAAAAATACACTTGTAATTCTTTATCCAAACTCATACATAATGAGGACAAAAAAGGAGCAGTCACCTTAGCTCAATCTATGCAACTTCTCCTTTTAACTTGAATTCTTCAAGAACTTCAACTTTCCTTCACACTTAAACTAAAGAATAAGAGAAAAGTCTCTTAATAACCAAGAAAAGTGAACAGTAGCTAGTGGAAACATTTTGCCTTTGTACTTATACTTCAGCATAAATAACATATTTTCCTAATCTTCCATAGGAGAATTAAGCTAAATCCATAAGTGTTTTCACTTACCTTGTCTTGAAAAGATGAGGGTTTCTTCAAGAACCCTAGGAGGAATTCTAAGGCTAATGTTCTAAGCTTTTTAAGCTTTGAGAGAAAAGGGAGAGAGCTGGAGTTAATTTTGAATTTTGTGTGTTAAAATGAGTGAAAATATCAGCCAATATTTATTCTATATTGAGCTTTCTTGACCCTTAAAAATATCCTCTAGAACTACTTTTTTTTTCTCCATTTTCAGCCATTAATTAGTCAAGTAGGTGATGCACCTGCTTATTTATATCAAGTTGCTTAAAAGGTCAAATTGGGTGATGCACCTTTTTGCCTTCTTCTTAGTTAGGCTTAAACTACATTGAGCCTTGACAGTTTTGGATGTTGGGCTTTTTTTCATTTTCTTTTACTTAGTTTGGGCCTCAAGTGAATCCATTAACATAGACTTAAATCTAATCCATTAACCTTGACCTTTTCAGCTAGATCCATATAACTCAAGTAGGTGATGTACCTAGTAGCTAGCTTAATAAGCCAAGCAATCAACTCACTATTTTATTTTATTCTCTAGATATTAATCCCTTTTTCTTTAACTTAACACTTAACTTTGAACATTAAGCTCAGTTACCACCTTACTCTCTCGAATTTAAATACTTCCGTTGAAGTTAACTTGGAGTACACATACTGAAACATGAAAAACATTACAACACCTTCCTAGCTAGTTGAAACCAACACTAATTATATAAGAAACATGGTCTCTCACCTATACGATAAGTATATGTCAAATATCATATGAATAGAACTAGCATATGCATAATATGGGGTGTTACATTTATTTCCTTAGTATAGATAGTGGTTTTTCTCATTTTGGAAGAAGTCTGCTAAAGTTTGCTTTTAGTTACTGAAGTAGTTTTTACCACAAGAAATTGTCTAGTTTAAGTTAAATTTGAAATTTGAATTTTAGTTAGGTTGTTTTAGTTGTTGAGATATTTCGAATTTTTGAATTTTAAATTATGCAGATTATGTGTTTTATGTTGGCTATTTAAAGCCCCTTAATGCTTAATAAAATTATTGAAATCAATTGGAAAGCTATTGAAAGCCATTGAGAGACATTTTCAATCTTCTTCTGTTGCCCCATTTTTAAAAAAAAACACCAACAGTGGTATCAAGAGCTTTATTGATCTTAAGGGATCTGTGAAATCTTCCAAAGAACTACCATACATTTTTTAACACGTAAGGGCTATCTTTTTTAACCCGTCAGGGCTACCCATTTTAACCCATCAGGGCTACCTTTTCAACCCGTGCTATTTTTAACGCATAGGCTTTTCTAAACCAATTTTTAACCAAAATTAATAGAAAGCAATAGTCCCTCTTTTAAAACCCCAAAAATTTTCACAGTAAAAAAGTATCAAATCTGGTCTGTAAGAATAAAATCATATTTTGAAACCTATGTGATATGTGATGTTGTAATGGAAGAAAAAACCTTACAATCTCTCCCAACAAATCCTACAAAAGTTCATATTAAAGCACTTTCAAATAAATTTCTATACAAGACAATGTCACGGAAGGTATTTTTGAGGCACAAATCAAAAGAAGAAAAAGGAAAAAGAAGAAATTTTGCAAGTTCAAAAACAAAGAAGAGAATCCAACATCAACTACCAAAGCAGAAATTGAGGAGGAGCATTTTTCAATTACAATAATTAAAGCAAAGGAGGAGTGTTGAAGTTTGCTTTTAGTTACCGCAGTAGTTTTTACCAAAATAAGTTGTCTAGTTTAAGATAAATTTGAAATTTGAATTTTAGTTAGGTTGTTTTAGTTGTTGAGATATTTTAGGATTTTTGAATTTTAAATTATGCAGATTATGTGTTTTATGTTGGCTATTTAAGGCCCCTTAATGCTTAATAAATTTATTGAAATCAATTAGAAAGCTATTGAAAGCCATTTCAATCCATTGAGAGACATTTTCAATCTTCTTGTGTTGCCCCATTTAAAAAAAAAACGCCAACAGTGGTATCAAGAGCTTTATTGATTTTAAGGGATCTGTGAAATCTTCCAAAGAACTACCATAAATTTTTTAACCCGTAAGGGCTACCTTTTTTAATCCGTCAGGGCTACCCATTTTAACCCAGCAGGGCTACCTTTTCAACTAGTGCTTTTTTCAACGCATAGACTTTTCTAAACCAATTTTTAACCAAAAATAATAGCAACCAATAGTCTCTCTTTTAAAACCCCAAAATTTTCACAGTAAAAAAGTATCAGATCTGGCCTGTGAGAATAAAATCATATTTTAAAACCTATGTGATATGTGATGGAAGAAAAACCCTTACAACCTCTCCTAGCAAATCCTACAAAAGTTTATATTAAAGCACTTTCAAATAAACTTCTATACAAGACAATATCACGGAAGGTATTTTTGAGGCACAAAATCAAAAGAAGAAAAAGGAAAAAGAAGAAATTTTGCAAGTTCAAAAACAAAGAAAAGAATCCAACATCAACTACCAAAGCAGAAATTGAGGAGGAGCATTTTTTCAATTACAATAACTAAAGCAAAGGAGGAGTGTTGAAGTTTGCTTTTAGTTACTGCAGTAGTTTTTACCAAAATAAGTTGTATAGTTTAAGATAAATTTGAAATTTGAATTTTAGTTAGGTTGTTTTAGTTGTTGAGATATTTTAGGATTTTTGAATTTTAAATTATGCAGATTATGTGTTTTATGTTGGCTTTTTAAAGTCCCTTAATGCTTAATAAAATTTTTGAAATCAATTGGAAAACTATTGAAAGCCATTTCAATCCATTGAGAGACATTTTCAATCATTTTGTGCTGCCCCATTTTTTTTAAAAACACCAGCAGAGCCCATTTGGATTGTCTTTTAAAAAGTGACTTAAAAACACTTTATGAAGTGTTGAAACTTATTTTAAAAATGGAGAAGGGCCTAAAATGCCCCCAACTATTTGAATTGGTACAAAACTACCCTCTATCCACCTTTCGGCACTTAAATATCCTAACGCCAACCTTTAGGCTCAAAAATACCCTCGTTATTAACCATTTAGCTCATATTTGTCCTTATTTTTAACTGCTCCCCTGAAGTAAAATAATTAAATATTTATTTACTAGGTAATTTACCCGCGCGGGCATAAATAATCTTTCTAAGCTTTTGAACAGTCTTTCCAATAATCGACTATTATAAGAAAAAAAGTAATTCTTAGTAGGTTTTAAGAACATTTCAACATAAATTAAATGATTTGACATTATCATATATCTCGAGAATTTTAAATATATAATGAATGATTAAAAATATCTTGATGTCTAATCATTTTTATGTTTTACATAATTTATCATAATATATGTTTGATGACATAATTGTCTTGTTAAAACTGTGTGATGTTTTTATGTAGCAATTAAACATATTTTTTTCTATTTTTTTGTACATGAAAAATATAGAATTGATAATTTTGTGGTTAGAATAACTCCTTGTTAAAAATAAATTATATAAAAGTTTTCGATAATCAATATTAGTTATAAATAAGTTAAGACCGTTAAAAATGTACACCACAACAACATACATAAAGTTTTTTAGAGACAATCTACTTGTCTGAGGTCAAACGTTCACCACTTTTCGTTATTGTTACTTTGTTACTCTAACAAAATTTATAGAAGGAGAAAAATAAATTTGAAACAACATCAAAACAATATTGTTGACCCATTTAGAAATTTATTCTTCATTAAACTGCTGCTATGAAGGCCCTTCTAGATGCTTCATCAATTAGTAAAGTCAAGCTTTGGATCCCTAAAGACTAAAGAAATGGTTAAAAAGGGAGGGGGGGGGGG
>NC_064292.1:18900004-18911561 GCF_019186545.1 Solanum stenotomum | reverse complement strand
GGGGGGGGGGGGGGGGACTTATGCAACGGGCTATGCCACCCAAACCAACTAAGGGAAGTGCATATGTCCCATCGCAAACACCTACAATGTCATGATCACATTGGTTTACAGTAGTTTCTTTGTTAGTTTAACGTACGGTCTCCCATCTAACAAGAAAAGGTATAAATATGGAAACTTCTCTGCCATTTGGATCGGAGAATTTATGGAGGAAATTGGGTTTTAAATTCCCAGAAACCGCACGGTTATGTAGCCAAAGGGAACATGCCGTGTCTAAAATCATCTCACGCGCTGCTAATATGGCTACTAAGCTATTTCTTTGGAAAGCTCTTACTAAGATGAGAAATTCCCTGATAAAGTTGCTAGCACACCAAGTAAACTAATATTGGCCAAAGTGGAAGAGAAGAGAATGGTAGAGAGATTTGGCATGGTGCTCACTGAACCTCCGTAATCTCTAACAAGTCAAGTCTTATGTCGGTCATATAGAATACTAACACATAGAAAGAGGGCTTAAGAAACAAGTCCATGACTTGACATCGGTAGAATGCTACCTCAAATTCTCTGAATGTTCGATAGAGCAAAAGATTTCCCCCACTGATCGGAGTACACCGATTACCCCCCGAACTGTACAAGATAGTTACCACCTATCATATGGTTTTCTAACTTAACTTCTTTTTTTGGTCGTTCCGCTCAGTCGATCGATTGTGGTATAAGAGATCTGTAACTCCCCAAATTTTTTTACATAATGGTTCTTGTTTCCTACCCATAGTTAGAATGTATCTCCCCTAGTCATACTTTAGTATCACATCGTAGACCCTCACCCCAACGCTATCTTCCTTATCAGTGAATCGTAAGATGGATCTCTGGTCGGGTTACCACTAATTGAGGGTGAAGGAATATGACATTCTTAAGATGACTTTTCAAACTCGGTATTGTCATTATGAGTTTCTTGTAATGTCCTTTGGCTTGACTTATGCCCCAGTTGCATTTATGAATTTGATGAATAAGGTGTTAGAAAATACCTTGACATGTTTGTGATTGTGTTCATCAATAATATCTTGATTTACTCAAGCAGTGAGAATAAGCATACCGATCATTTGAGGATTGTGTTGCAAGTTCTCAAGGACAAACAACTCTTTGCAAAATTTAGAAAATGTGAATTTTGGTTGAGATCTGTGGCTTTTCTTGGTCATATTGTTCCTGGTAAGGTTGTTAAGGTAGTTCCTATGAAAATGGATGCGGTTAAGAGTTGACCTAGACCTCTATCCCCTTCGAATATTAGAAGTTTCTTGGTTTGGCATGTTATTATAGAAGGTTTGTTGAAGGGTTTTCTTTGATTTCCTCTCCATTGATGGCAATTACCCCAAAGAAGGTTAAGTTTGTATGGTATGAAGTGTGTGAAAAGAGTTTTCAAGAATTGAAAAGTATGCTTACCTCTCCTCCAGTGTTGACTTTATCGAAAGGATCCAATGGATTTGTGGTTTATTGTGATGCTTCAAGAGTGGGGCTAGGGTGTGTTTTTATGAAAAATAGGAAAGTTATTGCTTATGATTCATGAAAAGAACAATCCTGCCCACGATTTATAACTGGCGGCTGTTGTTTTTATCTTAAAAATTTGTAGGCATTACTTATATGGTGTTCATGTTGATGTTTTTACCGATCATAAAAGTTTGCAATATGTGTTTAAGAAAAAAAGATCTAAATTTTTGCCAAAGAAGGTGGCTTGAGTTACTAAAGGATTATGACATTAGTGTTCTTTATCACCCCGGCAAAATGAATGTAGTAGTGGATGCTCTTAGTGAGTTATAAATGTGTAGTGTTGCTCATATTGAGTATGGAAAGAAGGAATTGGTTAGATATTTTCATAGATTGGACCGATTGGGTGTTCGGTTGGTTGACTATACCCAAGGCGGTGTTATGGTCCATAATGGTTCAAAAGCATCTTTTGTGTCATATGTGAAAGCCAAGCAAGGTCTTGATCCGACTTTGGTTGAATTTAAGGAAGCAGAGCTTAAGAAGTCCATTGAGGCTTTCTCCCAAGGGGAAGATGGTGTGCTTTGATATCAAAGTTGTTTGTGTGTTTCAATGATTTAAAGGATAAGATTCTAATAGAATCCCATCGTTATTAATATTCCATTCACCCGGAAGCCACCAAGATGTACCGTGACATGTGAGAGGTCTATTGGTGGAATGGGATGAAGAAAGATATTGCGAAATTTGTGGCTAAATGTCCAAATTACCAAACAATGAAAGTTGAGAATAAAATGCTGGGAGGTTTATCCCAAGAGATAAGTATTCCTACTTGAAAGTGGGATGGTTTTAATTTGGACTTTATTGTTGATTTACTCCGCACCCGGCGACAACATGATTTGCTTTGGGTTATTATGGATCATATGATGAAACCGAGTCATTTCATCTCTATCAATGTTTCTTATTCAGTGTAGGACTATGATAAGTTGTACTTGAGAGAAATGGTTAGGTTGCATGGAGTGCCTTTATCCATCATCTTTGATCGTGGTACCCAATTTACCTCTTAGTTTGGAAATATTTTCAAAAGGGTCCTTGTACTCGTGTTAAACTTAGTACAACCTTTCATCCGCAAACTGGTAGGCAAGCGAATCATACTATCCAAACTTTGAAAGATATGTTGAGAGCGTGTGTGATTGACTTCAAGGGTAATTGGGATTATCATTTGCCTTTGATTAAGTTTTCTTACAATAATAGCTATCATTCCAACATTGGTATGGCTCCATTTGAGTTTCTTTATGGAAGGAGGTGTAGATCTCCTATAAGTTAGCTTGAAGTTGGTGAAGTTGCTTTGACAGGTCTCGAGTTGGTACATGAGGCTATGGAGAAAGTTTTGCTTATTAGAGAATGTCACGACCCGAGCCTACACCCTGGACGTGGCCGACCCTCGAAGACCATTGCCGGTCCCCAAGCGAATCCTCATCTTGGCTGACTACAAGCAGAAAACTAACTCAACCATACAAAAGCCTAAGAACTGAATAAAATTCACTGAACTCAATTACAAAACTTTAACTCAAATGAATAACTCTGAATAAAAATAATATATTCAACTCACCATAAAATAGGCAACTTAAGTCTTTAAAACATTTAACAAAATAAATTAAACAAACTTCTCAAAATCTATTGTCTATCTATGAAGCCTCTAACTGACAAAGATGGAAGTCGGGACAAGACCCATGACATCCCAACAACTAATATAACTGAAAGTACAAGTGGAACCCTCCGGAAGTAAGGAGGCTCACCATAGCTACTCGAACTGCATGTGATATCAACGAAGCGTCTGTTGATTATCCTGAATACATATATTGGCATCATGAAGCGATGCAGGACAAATGGCTCAGTACGTGGAATGTACGAGCATGTAACGGGAATTCTAAAGCATAAACATAAGCTTGAACTTGATAAAAAGGAAACATACTTACCTTTTCTCAACTCAATCAACTAAAATCAACTTAAGAATAAGATACTCAACTCAAAGATTAGATGCTCAATTCAAAGATTAGATACTCAACTCAAAAATACTCAACTCAAGATAAAGAAACAATAAAAGATGCAATATATGGAAAGCTTTTAAAACAATATATAGCAACTCAACGTATTTAAGAATACAATATACTCAGTTTATATGCAAGGATACAAAATAAACTCTATTTGTATATAAAAATACAAAATAACTCTGTGGGAGTTTCTCTAACCGACAACCATCACTATGAGATATGTGATGATACATCGTCTCACCCACGCCGCCAGAACTGTCATATACTTTGTCGGGGTATAAAACCTCTCAACTAAGTGGATCCACTAGTCTATGCTAAAAATCACTAAGGAATCATCTAAAAAGTATGACCCTTTCTACCTACGTTGGCTCCATGGTTTATGGAGACTTGAGTTATCTGAACTCATCCCCATATCGGTGCTCAATACTACTCCCAAAAATATACTCAACTCATATGTTTAAAAACATAACTCTTTTTGTGGTTTGAGATTATTACTCAAAATCTTTCTCCAAAAAGAGATGTTACTCAATCTGCTCAAAACTCTTTTGGAAATCTCAGTTTCCTCCTCTTTTAAAACTGTGAAAACATTTACTCTTGGGAATACTTAGTTTCCATATATCATTTTAAAGAACATAAACTTGACTCTACTCTTTATCAACTCAAGTGCTCAAGTCATAAAACAAGTTTAGAAAAAAATGAAAAAAGACTTCTCAGAATAAAGTTCATGCCGAATTATGGACGTGAACGACTCAACTCAAGGTTTTCAATAAGCATACATAGAACTCAATACTCGAGACTCAACAACTCAAAACTCAAGAACTTCAGTGGTAATACTTGTTTCAAGAATTCTCGACTTAGAGGGTTCATGCAGAATTATGGGCATGAACTACTCAACTCAAGGACTCAAAGATGTTTCTCATCTCAAGAATGTTCAACTCATAGGTTCATGCAGAATTATGGGCATGAACAACTCAACTCAAGGATTTCATGGGTAACATGTAATAGTTCCATGATTAGGGATATAATCTCGAAAGGGTTAGGAGTTCATTACGCAAGACTTAGAACTTGAAGATACTACTCCTCTCAAACATGCTTAATTTATGAAGTTCATGCAGAATTTATGGGCATGAACGGCTCGAGGGTCTAAATAACAATATGGAACTCGTGTATACAACTCTTCTCACTCTCATACTTACTTCCTCAAAACTTAGTTCAAATCAATAGTTGATCTCAAAGGATTCACAATTGAACTCAAATATGTTCTTAGACTCTACTCCTAACTCGACTCTACTCCTAACTCTCTCTTGAATTTGAATTATGAATTCAAGAGTTATGGTTCATGATATGAAGGGTCTCGTCATGATGAATTAGACTCATGAATACACTCTCCTCACTCTCATACTCGCTTGCTCGAATCTTGAAACAAGTTATTAGAATTTGTAGAAGACTCCTCAAAAGACTCAAAGAACTCTCAAGACTTGGCTCTTAACTCATCCTTGAATTTGAATTATGAATTCAAGGTTATGATTTGTGATAGGAAGGATATTGTGATGATTAAAAGATTTTAGATAGTTAATCATGAGAAACGGTTGAAAAAAACTGTATGGGGAGTAAGTCCGCGACGCGGAGATGAATTATAATGTTTGGTCGAAATAATTTTTGAAATAGTGGAGTCCGCATTCTCTCTGCAACGCGAAGAGAAATTTTTTCACTTCTGAGGAAAGCGCACCTAGTACCTGTTTTCTGTCCGACTTTTTCTTCCTCGCTTTCTAACCCCCAATTCGCCTACATTCAATTTTTTTTCTTAATTTCTCTTTAGATTGAGATACCCAACACATGTACACAAGAATCTACTCATAAACGACTCTAAAATCGACACGATTTCATCAAGAACTCAACAATCCCATCATAACTAAAAAATGAAAGCCAATTTCAAGAACACAATTCAAGATCATCAAACTTTCAACTTTCGCTGAAATAAACATGATTGGCGCATGGGTGAACAAACCCAACGCTATGTGAACTTACATACCTCTTAGGAATCAAACCCTTGGAGAAAATCTACAACAAAACTTGAGAACTTCGACGAACGCCTTGATCCTTTATCCTCTTTTCTCCCATTTTCTTTTCTTGAACTCTTTGCTAAAACCCTAGAGTGAATTAGGATTTGTGTAAACTGAACCAAATCAGTTTAGACCCCTATTTAATTACCAAAATGAAATAAATCTGATAGGGTAAGGAAAAGACCAAAATACCCCTCTTAAATCCGGGTAACTTTCCTTAAATGGACAGCCCGACTTCAAACGGGCATATCTCCCTCTTACGAGCTCAAAGTTTAGCAAACTCGGTGGCATTGGAAAGAGGATTCCAAGACCCTTTATTTGATATCTTGTAGCCTACCTAACTCATCATGTACTGAAGGTTATGGTCGTTTGAAGTAGACCCAAAACTTAAAGGAACTTAGGAACAACTTGAATGAACTCTCTTTAATTCTTCTTGGAACTTAGGTGCTACATCTAGTGACCTTAACACTCAAAATTTTTTAAATTCCTCGGTAAAATTCTATTTACAACGAAGGATGGTTCGAGTCTTAGTTCAAAAGTTTTCTGGGGTGTTACAGAAAAAGGTTGAAAACAACTCAAAGTCGACAAAAGTCATATGCCAATGTTAGAAGGAGATATCTTGAGTTTGATGTTCATGATTGGGTCTACGTGAAAATCACACCTATGAAGGGTGTGAAGAGGTTTGGAAAGAAAGGGAAGCTTAGTCCCCGTTATGTGGACATATATCAGATTTTGAGGTATTTTAGTGAAGTTGCTTATAAACTTGATTTGCCTAATGATTTGGCATCGGAACATCCAGTTTTTTATGTCTCCTTGTTGAAGAAATGTGTTGGATATTCGATGTCCATAGTTCCCTTAGAAGGCTTGGAGTTAAGGAGAATCTTTCTTACGAAGAAGTTCTAGTTGAGATTTTGGAGCAACAACTTAAGAAGTTCAGAAATAAGGAAGTTACTTCCGTGAAGGTTCTTTGGAGAAATCATCCAGTTGAGGGTGCAACTTGGGAGGCCTAGGCCAATATGAAGTCCCTTTTTCCTTATCTTTTTCCCTCCGACTCAAGTCTAGCTTCAGGTATTTAGTTCCTCATGGTCCATCCTTATGACATAGTCCTTCTCATATTTCCTCATGAATGCTCATGAAAACTTGATTTTTTGAGAAAATAAGTTATTGATTGATTTCTGTATGAGTTGCATATATGCCTTATGAAATGATGTTTTGAATATGCTTTAACTTGGAGTTGACTTTCCTACTTTGATATGTGCATTTTTGTGATTGCATTCATGTTGGGCGGTTAGATCTTCTCCTACCCTCCTTATGATATCTTGAGTCTTATTCGAGGACGAATGTTCCTAAAGGGGAGATATTGTAATACCTCATATTTGAAAAAAAATGCAATTTTTGAGTTGCAGGTGTGACCTACGGCTCCTACCTACGGTTGGTAGAAGCATCTATTGACCGTAGGTGGCATATGTAGGTGACAAAGGAAATAAAGTAAAATGTTTGGGAAATTTTTTGGACCTACGTTGGCCATTTACGGTCCGTAAGTAGACCTACCAACCGTACTTGGGCCCCGTCATTTGAAGATCCAAACACAAGTCAGTGAACCCTACCTATGGTCGACCAGGATTGTCCGTAGGTTTAAACCATTGGTGGAAGCTCGGAAGTTTTACTTTAGGGTCTTTTGGGTATTTTTTTAATTATTCTAACCCAATACTATGTCCTTTTACCTTTTATGGCCCTATATAAACGTTTTTGCCCCCAAATTTTCCAATTGAACTCATTCTCCTAAAATCCCAAAAGTTTATCAAAGTTCTTCCCCAATATTTCTCTATCTAACTTGAAGAAGAAGGCTAGGGTTTCAAGATCAAGTCTCCAATTCACAATTGATAGTGGGCTTTCGGCATCAACGTGTGTAATAGTATTTACCTATGAAGTCCTTTCCTCCATAAGGTTCCTAAATTCTCCAATTTTACAAGTTAGAATCTCTAATGGAAGTTAGGGTTTTATTCAATCTCATGTGCTCTTTTCAATAATGATTTAATTGATTGTTTTATGAGTTTTTATGCATGAATTGAGATAATTGCATGGGTTTTAAGTTGAATTCACTTGAACCCATGCATGATACATGATTTCTAGATTTTGATCATATGAAGAAGTTTTTGAACTATGGATGAATTTATGAGGATATGCATGATTCTTTATGAAGTTTATAAATATGATTGAAGGTTGCTTTGAGAGTAAAACATCAATATTGTTGTTATTGTGAAAGGATTTCTCACATACTACTCATAACATGATTGTGAAAGGATTTTCTCTCATAAAGGATTCATAAGGTTGAAAGATTTTCTCACCTTAGTTGAATTAAGATTAAGGAGCTATTCTAATGATTCTAGCTTGGATGGCTACTTGATGTGCCCTTCTATGGATAATAAGATAAGTTAATATTAATGACAATTCCGTGGGATTTATTCTTAGCACCAAGAGGATACTGAGATGGAAGTTCTCCCGTAGTTGAGGTCGGGTCTCTAGTAGCAATCACCCTATCATCTGATTATGTGCCACAATAGAATGATTGTCTTGATAGACATTAGCTAGTGGATCCACCTAAGCTAGAAGTTTATGGTTCTTACCTTGACATGTAAGGACATCTCTTTTGGGTGTGGGATAGACACTGAATTCCATGTTATAGCTCACATGGTCTATGTCTATTAAAGGTAAATCTCTCAAAAATAATTAACTAAGGTTACTTTCTGAAAGTATCTCAAATGTGTTTTAAACATATTTAGCTTACATTGACCTTGGTTATGACTTATGCTTTCTAACATGTTATTTTATGATTTAGCTTGGTTATTGTATGTCATGTAAAGTCCTTTTAGCATGAGTTCATAACTCTTATGCATTGCTATCATACTTGGTACATTCCATGTATTAACACATACTTTTTCCTGCTTTGTTTCACTAATGTAGGGTCCAGTGCTCCTACCTCCCATACTCGTGGATAGTGATCCCATATGGACATTGAAGATTGGTGAGTCCTCATATTTTGAGTACCGAGACTCTTTTATTGCTTTCATGTCTTTTCTTTCGATATTGTATGAGATGTATGGATTGTTCCTCAATCACTCATTTGATGTAATAGATGACTTTGAGACTTATACTTAGACTTCCTCTACCTTTGTCAAACTTTTGATGTACAATGCCACTACTAAAAAAATTATCAAAAAACGACGGTCAAAAGCGACGGACTGCGTCGCTTTTTTAGTCAAAATCGACGGAAAAGAGACGAGTCACCTCCGTCGCTTTTTAACCCGATGCTTTTCAAAAAGAGACGGACTGTGTCGCTAAGAGCGACGAACTGCGTCGTTTTTTTACTTTTTTTTATTTTAAATTTTTTAACAAAAGCGACAGACTCCGTCGCTTTATTTTAATTTTAATTTTTTTTATTTCTAAAAGGTGACGCAGTCCGTCGCTTTTGTGGAAATTTTTTTTTTGAAAATCCTAGAAAAGTGACGGATTAAACCACATTGTCCGTCACTTTTTTTGCAATATTTTTGACAGTAGCAGCTTGCAGCTTCTGCTGCCCACCTGCAAATACAATTCAATTCAATTCTACACTATTCAGCCCAATCAAACACATACAATTATAAACAATCTAAACAAAACATAAAACAACAAACTTAAAATAACATTCAAAAGTATCCAAATCATAAATTAAAGACTTATAAAGTCTTTTAAAATTCGTTTCAAAATTTCAAAAAGTTCATAAATGTCCAAAGATCTAAACTAGGGAGTGAGATCTAAATAATCATCCTCATCACTCTCGTCGTCGGTGTCATCGGGAGCTGAAGTAGTAGGTCGACGAGCGAGATTCATCACTTGTTCTTTGATTTGCTGAACAGTCTCACTCATGCTTTCTTGTTTAGCTACTCTTCTCCCCTCCGACTCTGCTAGTGCCGCTGTAAGTTTAGCTATTTGATCCGACATAGCAGCAATCTGAACACCGTCTAGTGCCTCGGCTTGATGTGGCGATCCAATTCCTTCTAAGCCTGACTGAAGTCGCCTAACATCATTGCGAGAGCCTAGACCATAGCATCTACCCTTGTGTGTCCCCCCTATCAATTTTTCTTTTCGAATCTGGGTGGACAGTTCAGGTGTCAATTGGACCGAACTATCTAGATTCTCAGCGACGTACTGATGAAAGTCATTCTGCATATTAAATATAAAAATTGACATCAAGATATATATATATATACATATCATAAATATATTCACTATTAATATATATTATTCATATTAAATAACTTACAAAAGTTCGTTCGGCCCTTTCCTCCACTCACACATCCGGATCCGACTCATTCTCTTTCTTCCTGACATGAGTCTTCTTGAAAACCTCTGGTTCAATGGGTGTGCGTCCCAATTCTTTTTCCTATAAATCAATTTTGTCATCAATAGGATCAACTAGTGTTGATACTTATGCTTAACAAATATATTATTTCTAAATTTAAAGCTAAGTGTCAACACTAGATGGACACAAATCGATCTTGCAAGAAATTCAATTTTGTCATCAATAGGATAAACTAGTGTTGGTACTTACGCTTAACAAACAATCGATTGACACAAAAAAATTATCACTAGAATTAAAACTAAGTATCAATACTAGATGGACAAAAACACATTATTGAAAACAATTGTACTTGAACTTTAGAAATTTAGAAGCACCAACCTTATCTCCTACTTTGATGAAAGAAACAATATAGTCTTGTATCAACTTTTTTAGATGTTAAGCTTCCTCAGTTGCCTAGCACGAAAAGTTCTAAAATTAGTTAAATATAAACTTCAAATCCAAGAATATTAGTTTTATATATATATATAAATATTCAAGTTTTAATAAGTTCAAGTTCATATCTAATTTCTAAACTTAATTAGTTATATATTCAAGCTAATTATTTCCAAGTTCAAGTTCTAATTTCAAGTTCAAATCTAAGTTCAACTTCAAATTCTAAGTTCAAGTTCAAGTTCTAATTTCAAGTTCAAGTTCTAAGTTCTAAGTTCAAGTTCAAGTTCAAATTTCAAGTTCTAAGTTCAAGCTCATATTCTAAATTCAAGTTCAAGTTCTAAATTCAAGTTCAACTTCTAATTTCAAGTTCAATTTCTAAGTTCAAGTTCAAGTTCTAAGTTCTAAGTTCAAGTTCAAGTTCAAGTTCTAATTTCAAGTTCAAGTTCAAATTCTAAGGTCAAGTTCAAATTCTAAGTTCAAGTTCAAGTTCATGTTCTAAGTTCAAGTTCAAATTCAAAGTTCAAGTTCAATTTCTAAGTTCAAGGTCTAATTTCAAGCTCAAGTTCTAAGTTCAAGTTCAAGTTCAAGTTCTAATTTCAAGTTCAAGTTCAAATTCTAAGGTCAAGTTCAAATTCTAAATTCAAGTTCAAGTTCAAATTCTAAGTTCAAGTTCAAGTTCTAAGTTCAAGTTCAAATTCAAAGTTCAAGATCAATTTCTAAGTTCAAGTTCTAATTTCAAGTTCAAGTTCTAAGTTCACGTTCAAATTCTAAGTTCAACTTCAAGTTCTAAATTCAACTTCAAGTTCTAATATCAAGTTCAAGTTCTAAGTTCAAGTTCAAGTTCTAAGTTCAAGTTCAAATTTTAAGTTCAAGTTCAAGTTCTAAGTTCATGACATTCAAACATTCATCATCTAAATTCATGGCATTCAAACATTCATCATCTACTCATAACACTTCAATTACTAATTTCTAACTTTAAATTATTAACACTTTACTAACTAGTCCTACAATCAAATCCAAAAAAATCTCAATTCAACCTCAAATTACATATTTTCAAGTTTAAACTAGTCCTAAAATACAAAATTGTTAATTCTTCACTAACTAACAATGCCCATAACACAACCCAACAAACAAAAACAATAATATACTTACAAACATTCAATTATAATCACTAAGTATCAATACTAGATGGACACAAA
>NC_064292.1:18804211-18899904 GCF_019186545.1 Solanum stenotomum | reverse complement strand
TCCTCTGCTAGAAATATAAAACCAATATACTATAACCTAATGATAATTTTGTTTCATGTAAGGAGTAATTTTTATAAGGACCCACACAGTACAAGAATATTAAAAATAACAACACTTCGATAGTCACCGGGTAACTCATCAAACACATTGAAAATAACGAGATTTTATTATTCTCGTGTAACTCATCAAACACATTGAAAATAAAAATAATTTTATTTTATCCTGTAACTCATTAAAAACATTAAAAATAATGATTATTTTATATTCAACGTGTAACTCATCAAGCACATTGAAAATAACGAAGATTGTATATTCGTAACTTATCAACTACATTGGAAATAACAACAATTCTTTTTTTCATCTTGTAACTAATCAAACACATTGAAAATAATGACAATGGAATATTCACCATCTAACTCTTCAAACACATTGAAAGTAAGGACAATTTTATATTCATTATGTGACTCATCAAACATATTTAAAGTAACAAAAATATTATTCATCAGGTAACTCATCAAACTCATTGAGAATAACCGTAATTTTATATTCATATATCATGCAATTCATCAAACACATTGAAAATAACGACAATTTTGTGTTAATAATGTAACTAATTAATTTATATCCAAAATCATATCATAAAGAGATATAGGAAATCGGGCTAAATGTAACTTCTTGCCTTATTTTGCATTTCCTAATCTAAATACATCATTAACTCATATTTGGTTATTTTTTGGCTACTATAGAGAAATATTATTAAAGAGAACATATAACATAATATCATATGAAAAATTGCCCCAAAGAACATTTGATCGTCATAGTGAAATGTTGATATAGAGGAGGGCAATTGTATAATGATATCATCTGGCAGAACCAGCCTGAACCTTCAGCCTTGTTACTTATCATATCTTTATCACATTGCAACAACTCCCTGAGATTAGAGAACAACCTTAAAATAATCATAAATTGGTTGTTTTATTTTTCATTGGGTTGAGAGAGAAGCATAAGCAGCCCCCTCCCCAAAAAAAAAAACGTTGTCTCCTAAAACCCCGGTTGGTATAGTTTTTCATGTTGTTAAATCGATCTAGAAAACAATGACAATCATGAAAATCATAAGCGTAGACAATTTTCCCTTCACTTCAGAAAGGAAAGACTATAACTGACCTTAAAATGTGAATCCAATGAGAGCAAAGGAAAGAACACCAAGTCTACGAAGTCTTCGAATCCTTTTCTCCAATGAAGGGCATGTCTAGCAACATAGTTTTCCAAATATCA
This sequence comes from Solanum stenotomum, assembly GCF_019186545.1. NCBI lineage: Eukaryota > Viridiplantae > Streptophyta > Magnoliopsida > Solanales > Solanaceae > Solanum > Solanum stenotomum. The sequence continues at coordinate 18,898,629 of NC_064292.1, read as the reverse complement.
AGAGAAACCTTTTACCCCTACAACTTCCACCCAATTTTTCACATACACGGGAATCTAGTTAATTCAGGCTACAATGGATTTTGAAACATACCTGAGTTGCAATATAAAAGTGATTTGAGGGTAAGCTTTGAGTGATTTGAGGGGGAGATTTGATGATTTCTTGGGGAAAGTGAAGGGATTTTCGTTTTGTGCCATTGTAGCTATGCACAAGGCACAAATTAAATCAATGTGGCAGTTGGGTTCATTTAGGGTTTTTATAATTGAAACAATTACATGGATGGTCCCTTTTTCGGGATATTTAGTCAATATCGTCCCTTATTTCTATGAGTTGGTTTTTTTATCATTTAAATATAATTCTTAACATATTTAGTCCCTAGTAGTTGAGCACCTTTTATCAAACAATAGAATGGACCTAAAAGAAACAATGATTACAAAAAACACGATCAACCAACTGGATCAATTTGATTAAATTTAGGAACTAAATATACTTGGGAATATATTTCAAGGTTAAGTAGATTAATGGGACAATTTTTTGATAAAGAGCTCTACTTTTTATCTAGAAATCAAATTGTAGTCACCAAAAAATGTATAATAAAAAAGTCGTCGATCCTTAATGAAAAATTTAAAAGTAATATTGCTAGCACTTAAATTTTCTTATACAAATTTTTACATCACGTTTACACTTAAACGTAATAAGGTAATGACATAATATATAAATATGTCTTTTAAATTGGCCTCAATTTGCATTTATGCCCTCATGTCGCATTATATATAAAAAAATTAAAAACATTGTTATTTTTTTATATGTTTTGATATGCAATTCCCATGTAGAAAATTTCTATATACTCCTCTATGGTACAAATAATACTCAAAAGGATGTGAGAAAGGAAGCAAAAATTATTTTTATTCTTCAACATGACATCTAACAAATGAGTCCCATATTTTCTCCTTCATTAAAAAATAATATTGAGTATTTCAAATTTTAAAAAGTCTTGAAAAAAGATTCTCAAGTCTTTAGGTAGAAACTGCCAGAGAAATAAATAGGAAAAGGACAAAGCTTATTTTTGTATTTAACTTTCTTGCTCTATTATATCATTGATACTTGAGAAAGAATGTGACGTTTCATATTATATCATTCATACCTGAGAAATAATGTAACATTTCATATGATATCATTCATATCTTAGAAAGAATGTGACATTTCTGGTTCTATTATATCATTCATATATACCTGAGAAAGAACATGATATTTTTGGTTCTTTTGTATCTTCATACATATCTGAGAAAGAATGTGACATTTCTTGTTCTATAATATCATTCATATATACATGAGAAAAAATGTGACATCTTTGGTTCTATTTTATCATTCATATTTATGTGAGAAAGAATATGACATTTCTGGTTCTATTTTATCATTTTTTTAAAAATCCTCAGTTGAAGTTGATGCTCGCATCGGAATAGAGAATTTGACCTTGATCCCTACCTTGTTAAATTAAGATGATAGTTTACAATAGAGGAAAGCATAAGACCACAAAACCATTGCACCAGTAACACAAAAAAAGGAAATATCAAATAAATGAACTGCAATATCCAATAGTTTCCGAAGGGAAGACTTCTTCAACCGAAGAAACTCACGGTCAAAATCTTCATTTAGCACTTTCAAGGTGGCTCATAGAACCATTCCACAGTCCCAAAAATCATCGACATATCTATTGACTTCAGCTGGTCCACATACTTTCTAAGCTCAGCAATTGCGGCCATTAAGGCCGTCACCTCATCAATGGCTCTCTGACCTCTCTCACACACATCTATCCTTGACGTAAAGGCATCAATAGACTCTTTAAGAGGTGTCACAATAGCAGTGAGAGCGCTCTCAATAATCCTAGGGACTGCATCCTCTAGCCTAGAGGCACGCATATAAGTAGAATGGGCTAGATGACCCATCCGTAGTATCGCAGCCTAGGTGAGCGGAGGTCGAGAGGTAGAAGCACTAGGAATAGACCTAAGAGGTAGGGGAGTCATAGAATAAATCAGAGTCATAGAAGGGGAAGTACTGGAGATACCTAAAGGCCCAATGGAAGAAATAGGCAATACTGCCTCTGTAGGTAAAGTCTCAATGTCCACAGTCGGGGATGAATCTACTATGGCTGCCTTCTTCTTCTCAGCCTCATCCTTTAAGTAATCAGTCTCAATGCGCTGGATATCGGTAGAGGAGGTGGGAATTACTTCCACGTCCTTCTTCTCATCGCGTGGCACCCGAGCTCGTCTACATAACTCTGTGATCAACACCGAAAATGGGAGAGACATCTAGCGCTACTTGGCCCCTATGGCCATCTCTTGGCCTACAATCATGCCCAAATTGAGGCACCTCCTATCAAAGATGGGGCCAAGACAGGCCTCTTTAGTATGGCGGAGAATAGACTCATTCTGGGATGGCATGATTGTGCTACTGATAAATCCAAACCAGTACCTCGCCGCCACATTTAATTAGATCCTTTTTCTTAATGGGTACTCCTGGTTCAATCCACCTAGGAGTAGCATCTGAAAGTAGAGGCGCCTGCCAACTTTTCATGTCCTCCAGTGAAGTTGCCTTGATCATACTTTGGTAGTCGTCAGCAATATTCTCTGTACACTTCAGAACTACATTGATAGCATCACTGTCACACTTCATTTTCTTAGCCCGAACAACCACATAGTACACTGGCTTGAAGGTAGCATCTTTTCTCTTTCCTTGTGGCACTAGATCTCCATGGGCAGTGTAAAACTCTCCGACCCAATTAGGAATGTAAGGGGTTCAGTAAAAATCTAGAACTTGTGGGATTTCAAGGTGTGCTAGATCTCTAGATATCTGTCCACCACACCGTATGTGGACAATCTCTTCTCCTCGATAAAAGTCCTCAGTCCATTTGCCTTTAGTCAGCAGGTGGTGTTAGGACCATAACTTGGTCTGGAACAGGAGGAGGAGTAGGGGTCTTAGTCACCCTGATCCTAGAAGGATCATGCATCTTCTTGGAGCATAGCTTAGCTCTCCGAGCCAATAGGAACTGATCATCCTAAGGCTCAGAAATGTCAGCCTTAAGGTCCAGGTTCTCTTCCTCACTCTCAGAAGTGGTGAGGTGAGTAGTGTAAACTCCCTTACAGTTGGAGCTGACCTTCGGTGACTCAGCAGCGGGCGTCTTGCCCTTTCCTTTACCCTTCCCACCTGTGGTAGGAAGTTTCATTGCTTTTTCTTTGGATGCAGTTGCATCCTCATCAATTGTGATTCCCTTTGCCCGCTTGCGGGGCGGCATGTCTCATCCTGCTACTTTTGGTCTAGCCATATCTTCAAAACACACCAAAAAGAGTTAGAAATAATTCAAGTAAATAATCAAAACTTAGTTACACAATAACTTGCCAAACCGATCGGCGAGTCGCCGAGTCTCTTTGGCGAGCCAGAACGGGCTCACCAAAAGAAATGGCTTGAAAATATCCCAGAAAAATAGATGGTCAGTAAAGTGTAGGACCCTTCGGCGATTCGACGATACCATTCGGCGAGCTCAAACTAACCCGCTGAAAGTTACAATGTGTTTTAGGGGTTAGGGGCGTGCGCATAAAAGGCAATCAAAGGGAACTTTCAGCGAGTCACCAAGTGAACTCGGCGATCTCAGGCTTCCTGCCAAAAGTTACAGACTCTAAACTAGCCAAAAACACAAAATTAAGGGCGATCTAGGGGGACATTGGCAAACCGCCGACCAGTTCGGCTAGCTCGACCCAGCTCACCAAACTACCCGACATGCCAATTATCAACCCCGTTTCCCAAAATCAAGCCTGCAGCCCCCAAAATGAAAATCAAACAATACATTTATGCAATTAGACTCAGACCCATACGACCCATGCCACTGGGTTAGTCAGAGTTCCCCCGATTTGGACAAAATTGGCCATTTGATGACTTTTTCCCTTAAGAATGACGTCAAATGCTCCATCATTGGGCAAAGTACGTCATTTAGCAAATTTGGGTTACTTAGACTTCACCACCCAACAACCAATTTAATGCAACCCAACAAATTATGATCAATTTTAAAGCACGAAACTCGGGAAATCAACAATTTAGGCATTTTAAGCACATTTATGAAACTAAAGTAGAAAGAATAGCACAACAACTATGATTTCAGTACAGGCTAAGCACACATCAATAAGATTTAAACAATTTCATTCAAGTTCAACCATTATTCAAGAGTTTGGGGTTTGGAAAATCAACCTTAATGCCGAAATAAGAGTTTGAAATGTTAGGCGGCAAAGAAATCCAACTCCGAGCATGAGATCAACGAATAAAAAGTAATATAAGTAGGAATAGATCGAAAAATCTAGAGTGTGGGTGCAAGTGTATAAGGCAAAAATTGAGGGAATATGAAAGATTTTGAAATTCTAAACCTTTGGCCTTTAAAAACCTTTCAGTTCGCTGCCCATTCGCCAGTATTAGTTGTCCTCGCCGAACCACTCGATGATTCACCAAGTGGAAACTTACCTCGCTGAGTTTTACAGGACCTCCAATTGATTTGGGGGTCCAAACGACGGACATAGTCAGGCTCGTCGACCTGTTCGTCCAGTCGCCGATTCATCCATGGGCCGTTGAGTTTTATGAGCTCTTTCCTGAAATATTGATGAGTCCAACGGCGGTCCAAGTCGGGCTCGCTGACACCGACTGGACTCTTTGCTCGCCAACCTGCATTTTTCAAACACAATCCACATTTCAACCTGCACAAACAACACCCATTATTCAAAAACAAACACAAAGCATTAAAAACTTGGGTTGCCTCCCACAAAGCGCCTTAGTAAATGTTGTGGCACGACGCAAGTACCCATTAAAGCTTTATTCCTAGGGTTCACCATAGTATTACTAGGCAACCCTCCCCCCCTTTTTTGTCTTGTGTTAAGATGATATGAAATATGGCCCATATGGGTCTCTAGTAGCTTAATATATATGGAATGAGAAGCGATCATCTGATTTTGAATTGACACATTCTCTTTTATCTCTTTCAACACTTTGTCATGTTCTTCAACTTTGTTGAGAATGCGTGAGAGAATCTCTTCTATATGTCCACCCTCATAATCCATGGGCTTTTTACGCTCATAGGGGAATATATCTATCTTTCTTTTTGTACAACACTTCAAATTCCATGATATTCTTGGCCAAGATATCCAATTGGTGATCATTTTGGCTAAGTTCTGGTCCTCATCTTGATCCTCGTTGATCTTGGTCATGCGATCGAGGAGTTTGGATGCTATTGCATAAGGTTGTCGCATTATACCACCCAGAGAAAGTTGGTCAGCCACTCCTCTGTTCACAGGACCAAGACCTCTATAGAAATAGTCCAGCAGCATCTTATCTGGGATTCCATGAGTTGGGCACTACAACAGGAGTTTTTTAAATCCCAGCCACGTCTCATGGATTGGCTCACCCTCCAAGTTCTTCAAATCTAGGATGTTATTTGTAAGAATCATCATCTTTAAAGCAAAGTGGCCTACTTGGTTACTATTGCTACCGTTGGCACTCATCTCCTCTGTTTTAACACAAGCAACACAAAAACCAAAACTAAAAGTAAGTAGATTCAACTCCAACTAAAAAGAACACAATTCAACTTCACCAAAATAATTTCAAACAACAACAATCCCAGCAGAGGCACAATTTTTATTTAACGCTTCAAGCACACCTCATCAAATTCTAGGTGTCAACGATCATAAATCAGTATAAAACCCAACTAAATGAGTTGGGGTCGAATCCCAGAGGGAGCGGTACGTGTTCTAGATTCGACTAGGAAGTATAAATGCGGTCAAATCTGCCATAGAAATAAAAATTATCGAACAAAGACATCATTCAAATTAAGGGGTGACACGAATGTCAAATGGGGGGGGGGGGTTGGTTTTAGATTATAAACTACAAATAGTCACAAATACTAAGAGTTAACAATCTTGAGATGGGTTCTTGGATATGATCGATTATAGGTAGATATAGACATATAGGTAATTGAAATTATTAGTAAATAGCTATATATTAGTGAGTAGGCTAGGATATAAATGAGGTAATTTTCTCTCAAACAATTACCCCGAATTAGGTGATTTCTTTCGAACATCAACAAACAATACAATTAAGAGCATCCCGCACCTTAATACATTAACTCTCTCGAGCTGAATGTGTGGGATTAGGTTTAGGATTCACTCTCTCGAGATAAACCCCGGTCAACCCAATACCCACAAACTATCAATAAATAATTTTAATTCTAAAACCTCTCTCTCACACAAGTTAAGAACACAAACATTGAACTGCATTCGCAACTACAATTCTGAAATTAACCATAATTAATGATTAAACTTACGTTTAAATTGTATTTAAACAAACAATTAGCAATACCAATAAACTAAATCAGTCTATAATCACATGATCACACCCCAAGAGTTGGGATTTTAGCTAGACATCATAAAAAGGTAAAAATAGTTACCAAATTGATTATCTATCAACATGGTAAGAGTAATTTTGTCCTTACAATGCTCCAATTTGATGAATCTCAAAGACCCGCTTCTAATTCCTCAAAAGTGAATTTTCTTCTTTCCTTCAAAGCTATGGAAAATCTCTAAAGATTTCTCAAGATCAAAATATAATAGTAAATATTCGATCCAAGATTAGATAATGACCTAAATGTTCAAAAATGTATTTATAGTTGCCAAAAAATAGGCTACGAAAACCCCTTCGGCGAAGTAAGTCAGGCCACTCGGTGAGCCGCCCTTTGGTCTCTTCCATCACCCTTTTACCTTAGCATTCAGCATTTTCAAGGTCTGCAACTTTAGGCAATTTATCATGGCTTTGTGGAATCATTCGGCGATCCGCCGACTGCTCTTTTTTGTCATCAACTTGGTTATTTCCTTCAGAGCTTGGCACACTGGAACTTTAGGCGTTCAGCTGAGCCATTTGGCAACATGCCGAGTGCTCTTGGCGATCCTCGGGCTTTCCCTTTTTTATTTCTTCAACTTGTTTTGATACTTTTTGCTTGTTAGTGTCCTTGTTTTGTTACTTAATTCATATACCTGAAAACCAAGGATTTAACATCAGTTATTAGCACAAATTAAGCATTTGAGGATACTAAATCTATATAAACAAAGCCCTAAATGAGTCCAAATCTCGGACTCATCAACACTCAGAGGTGAACAACTAATTAGGTGTCTCAAAATGAGAATTCCTGCAACAAGTACATGTAGTACCAACCCAAATGCCATGATTTAAAATAATACTTTCAACAAAAAGCTTCTTTTTAAAAATTCTTGAAAATGGTTTCGTTTGATTGCTTCTTTCTTCTGAAAGATCAGAAAGGAGAACAAGAGAATATTCTATCTGAAGGGAGAGACCATATGCACATTAGAAAATGCGATATTTCTAGATGGTTTTTGTTTTGTTGTTCTTTTTTAAAATATTATGTAAAGTATGTAAAGGAAAGGTAGTCCTTGTTTTATAGGATATGTGTTGTAAAAAAGACAATAGTGGTTGGATATGTATGGTCCTCTACTAACTTTGGAAAACCTTATGTAGGTATATATATATATATATATGTGTGTGTGTATGTCTTTTGAAATCTGAATATGAATGAAAATTACCTCTGTTGAACCTTATCTTTTTTCTCTAAAGTTTCAAATCCTAATAGTGGTATCAGAGCTCTTCGACATGAGGGATCCGTGAAGCCAAGAAAGCTAAGGTTTTTTCTCTAGTTCTTCTAAGGTTAGAGTTGAACATCAGTAACATGGCGTCCCCCAGCTTCTTGGGTGAAGGCTCTAATATGTTTACCTGAGAAAATTATCACATATGGGTAATAAATATGAAGACTTATCTCAAAGATCTTAGTCTATGGGAAACAATTGAAATTGAAGATGATCCTCTTCCAGTTGGACCAAATCCAACAGTTGCACAAATGAAGATTTATGAAGATGCGAAGTCAAGGAAACTCAAGGCTCTCACATGTCTACATTCAGCACTTGCACATGTGATTTTCACAAGAATAATGGATTGTGAAATAGCTAAAGAAATATGGGAGAAGATAAAAGTGGAGTTCGATGGAAGTGACAGAGTGAAGACTACGCTTAACTCTCAAAAGAGAATTTGAGAAAGTTAAGGATGAAAGGAGATAATGTGAAAGAGTATTCTACCAAACTTGTGGAGATTGTAAACAAAGTAAGGTTGTTTGGTGAAAGCGTTCCAGATTCGAAAGTGGTGGAGAAGATGATGACAAGCCTACCAGCAAGGTTCAAGTCTAAGATTTCAACAATAGAAGAATCTTGTGATTTGAAAACCTTATCGATAGTGGAATTGATCAACAAGTTGTAGGCTCAAGAACAACGATCAAATATAAGAGATGAAAACGTAGCAGAAATGGCATTTCAGGCAAAGAATAAAGGCAAGTAACCAGAGAATGACAATAGAAGAATGGATGAAGATAAAGTAGCAAAGGGGAAACATGGAAGGAACCTTTAAAGAAAGGAAAGTTTTCACCTTGCAATCATTGTAAAAGAACAAATCATCAAGAAAAGGATTGTTGGTTCGAAGGAAAGCCATCGATTCAATGCAAGTTTTGTAGAAAAAATGGGTCATATTGAGAGAATTGTAGGCTCAAGTAGAATCAACCACAACAACACCATGTCTAGTAAGAAAATTTTACTGAAGAGTCCGAAAAAGAAGAAGAAATCTTGTTTATGGCTTCACATGAAGAAAACCCAACCAACAAATGCTCATGGTTCATAGACAGTGGACGTACGAGTCATATGTCACACAATGAGCTCATGTTTCATACACTTGACAAGTCAATCAAAATTAAATTAAGGATGGGAAATGGTGAGACGGTAGATGCAATTGGAAACGGTTCAGTTGCCTTTCAGACTACACAAGGTACAAAGTTTATACATGATGTGTTGTATGTTCCTTCTTTAGCATGTAACTTGTTAAGTTTGGCTCAAATAATGTCTAAAGGCTATTCCTTATTTGTTAAGGACAAACATTGTTTGATTTTAACTCTGAAGATAGTTTGATTGTTAAAGTAGAAATGGTGCATAAAACTTTTCCTTTAGATGGGAGGTTCGATAGTGCAAATTTCTCAAGTAAGGATGAGTCCACAAAAGATATGGTAATTTTAACTATGCTACTTTAAAGTCTATTTATGAAAAGGGATTGAATAATGATTATTTGACTATCTGAAGAAGTTTGTGAGTCATGTCAAATGGGTAAGGTACACAGGAAATAATTTCCTAAAAATGCTACCTCGAGGGCAGCTGAAAAACTTGAACTAGTTCACACTGATGTGTGTCGACCTATGCAGGCATCATCTTTGGGACACAATAAATATTTTGTGCTCTTTATTGATGACTTAACAAGGATGTCTTGGGTGTATTTTTTAAGTAACAAGTCTTAAGTATTTTAAGTTTGCAAGAAATTTAGAGCTTTTGTAGAAAGACAAAGTGGATGTAAGCTAAAGGCTTTGAGGTCGGTCAAAGGTGGTGAATGCACTTCAAATGAGTTCAATAAGTATCATGAAGATATGGAGATTGATCACAAGTTGACAGTAAGCTATTCACCTGAAAAAAATGGAGTCTCGGAGAGGATGAACATGACAATAGTTTATATGGCTATTGCTGGTAAAGAAACTGCCACAAAGCTTTTGGGCAGAAGCTATTCATACTTTAGTGTATTTGTTAAATAGGCTGCCAACAAAAGCTATGTATGAAAAGACTCATATTGAGGCATGGAGTGAAATACAACCATCTGCCAAGCATCTAAAAGTTCTCGGTTCGATATCCTATTCTCATGTTCCTTGTGTCAAATGAAGCAAACGTGAACCAAAAGGTGAACTTGAGATTTTTATTGGTTATTCATCACAAGCTAAGGGTTATAGAGTTTTCAACTTGCAAACAAAAAGTATTTCAATCCAAAGAGATGTAGTCGGGGATGAGCATGCTTATTGAAACTTGGATAAGGAGCAAAGTGAGAAAGATAATGCAGTTTCAGAACTTGAGTCTGCTGCCTAAAATCCAATCATTTGGGTTTCAAACTCTGGAAGAAGACGAAGAATCAAACGGGGAATCCTCACTTGATTCAGTAATTTTGAAGACAGGGTCCCTTTCCGAGATGTATGAAAGATGTAATGTTGCAATCTCATAACAAAATAACTATCAAGAAGCATCAACACATGAAGTTTGGATTGAAGCTATGAAGGAGGAGATTGGTATGATAGAAAAGAATGATATTTGGAAGTTGGTTGATAAACCCAAAAACAGAAATGTGATCGGGGTGAAGTGGGTTTATAGAACCAAACTTAATCCAGATAGCTCAGTTTATAAATACAAAGCGAGGATTGTTGTGAAAGGTTACGGTTACGACCCGAGAACATCCCCTAGTCGTAACAAGGCGTACTCGACCCCAAAGAGGTTTTATACAGGCCTCATAGTCATTCATTGCATTCAATAATGAGAATAGTGTGGAATTAAAAAACTTTTCTTTAATAAAACCAACAATCTAAAACTCGTTTATAAGCAGCGGAATACTCCAAGCTTCACTAGATAGAATCAAATCACTTGCCAAAACCTACACTTGTAGTAAAACATAGAAGAAGAATGGGTTAGCACATAAAGTACTAAGTCTGATAGCCATGCTAAAACATGCTAAAACGGACATTTGTTTGAAAGTCATGTGTTTATGCCATTTTGATAAAACTTCATGAACACAAGTATAATAGGCATACTATTCAAACATAATCAACATCCAAGTCATTATTCACATTATAACATACTTCACATATAAACCATTCCTTTACCTTTAACCCTTCACCTCAAGTATCCCTCAAGCAACACTTAGTGCAATGTATGGATAGCGTCCCATACCACCATCCATACCCAAGTATTACCTTAAGGTCACCAAAGGTGAACTCATCATACAACCTTTCCATCCTTACTCAATAATCATACATGAGAGACATAAACATTACCCAAAACACAATCATCACATAAGGACCATCATTTAAGATAACTCTAAGTCACACTTGTGCTATGTGCAAGTAGCATCACATACTACTACTCACACTAAGTGCTCCTTTGAAGTCACCCTAGACTAGGCACATTCATACTCAACAAGTCATAAAAAGGAAGTAATATAATCCAAGAAAGGCATGCATCTTAATAATTAACATATATGCATTTAAGTCACCCTTCTTTAACTTCATTAAGAACAACTTCATTTAATAGACATAAGACGAACATCTTCATTAACATAATCATAAGAGTACATTCATTTCATTAACATTATAAGGAACACACCATAACCTCCCTCAAGTGCCTACTTGTGCAATGCATAGATAGTGTCCCATACCACCACCCACACTAAGTAGTACATCCTTAAGAAGCCATAATTCATAAACATTCTTTGTGGGGGTAAGCCTTAACCGACATAGACCATGAGAGTTTAATATGGAATCCCGGTGTCACCCTCACCGGATAAAGGGATCCCTACTTACCTAAGGTAGAACCATCATTTTTATGGCTTAAGTGGACTCTACTAGCTAGACCTATGTGGGCACATAGTTTATGGGATAGGGAGATTGCTACTAGATACCCCGCCTCTACTCACGGATGAGCATCCATCTCAATAGACTGCTACTAAGTACCCGCCCTCAATTCATGGATGAGCACACATCTCAATCCATATCCACTCGGTGCTTGGCATTATTCCCCACAGAGTATTTGACATTCATCACATCAATTCATTAAGGGATAAAAGATTGTTACTAGGTACTCCACCTTAATTCATGGATGAGTACCCATCCCAACCCAACATTAATTCGTTGGAAAGCTCATAGATTCAAAGATAAGAATAGTCTTTCACCTAAGAATCCCATATTGTGAGAAAGTCCTTTCACAATATGTCTTTTCATTCATTAGAGTACAATTGAGAATAGCCCTTCAATAGACTCGACATTCATCAGCATTATCATAGAACTTCATTCATTAGTCATTCATGAGTGTGTGTGAGTATGTGAGAATAGCCTTTCACATATAACAATATCATTCATACAATTGTCTTCTAAGTATGTTCATAACACATTCATAGTAATCATACACCTATAATTCTAATCATAATCATACATTAGTCATTCATACTTTGCCTTACAAGGCCATGATCACAATGTAAAAAATAAGTAAACACCTCCACCTTTCAAGTGGATCAATAGCTCAAGAACAATTCTACTTTAACATATAATTGATCATAACTTGCCCTTTCATGGCCATGTATCTCAAATCACCAACATACCAACAATTCAGTACAATTAAGGCATATTTAATGATACACTTCCATAACTCAAAGCAATTTAGACACAATTCATTCATAAGCTCTCATAATCATCAAACCCACTTCATAAAGGTACAATTTAGGAATTGAGAGAATTCATGAGTTCATAGAGTATTTTCATCATAAATCATCAATTAAGCACTAAAACAATCATAATTTGATATTAGAAACCGTTTGAAGTCGTTTGATAAAATAACCCATGAGATTGGGTAAAACCCTAAATTTTCATTGTTTGAAATCTCCTTTGAGTTGGCTCCTTGTATGAAAAGTTAGACAAGGATCAAGACTACCATACCTTTCTATTGATTACCCACGAAAATTGAAGAAGAAACACCTTGGAAATCCACCAATCCTAGCTTCAATGGCTTCCTTCTTCTTTTTTGAGTTTAGAGAGAGAATATTTGAAAAGAGGAACTTCTTTTGGGTTTTAGAGAAATAACGAATTCATGACTTATTTTAGGAATTAACACTATATATAATAGTGATATCAACCATTTAAAATCAACCACACACTTTAATTAAATAAAATGAAATTACGTAAACACCCTTAATTTGGGCAGCCCCGTTAAGGACCACGCCCACTTGTACAGGTCATGAGGGGCACCACGGCTCGTGGTGGTACCCGTGGTCCCTTGACCAATGTGCCTCTCCATCCTCACAAGCCCTCAAAGACTAAGGGAGGACCACGTGAGCTCCCACGATCCGTGGTGAAGACCACGAGTCGTGGTGAAGCTCGTGGTCATGGAGGCTGCATCTAGGCAAAGTTACCTTGCCTCCCTTGAGGCTAAGTGAGCTTCACGCCCAAGTTGACGGACCGTCTAGGGCACCACAGCTTGTGGTGGTGCTCATGGTCTTTGAGGCAGTAGCCTCCTCAATCATGCACCACTCCCACCAAGTTAAGGCCACCCCACGAGCCTTCCCACGATCCGTGGTCATGACCACAAGTGGTGAAGTGGCTCATGAAAGATGCCTTGGCTTGGCACAATTTCTAAGGACCTTGTCTTGCCACCACGGATGGCACCACGGCTTGTGGTGGCCACCAAGGGTCGTGAAGACCCTAGTGGTGAGGTTAGGCAGTGTCTAAATGGTGTTTCATGCGTAGGCTCCCACAATGCCAAGGTAAGACCAAGACACCTCCCACGATCCGTGGTCAAGACCACTGGTCGTGAAAGTGGTTGTGGTCCTTGGGCAGTGTCTAGCCAACTTGGGGCAGCCTTGGCCTTTGGCTTAGGATTGCCCCTTTTTGTCTTGGCTCTTGGCCTTGCACCCTCATCCAAACCTTAAAAGGACTTCTAAACTTAGGGGTCTAGTACTTACTATAATTTCTAGCAACTAAACCCCTTAACTTTTGACATAAACCCTCACATTTAGGCTCTAGCTCAACCTATCATTTTTCGAGTCGTTACAGTTACGCGCAAGTTGCAGGTCTGGATTATGGAGACACGTTTTAACGTATTGCACGACATTATACAATAAGGCTACTATATTCTTTGGTAGCTCAGTCAAATTGGCAGTTGCATCATTTGGATGTGATATCGACATTCTTAAATGAACTGTTGCAGGAGGATATCTATGTTGATTAACCAAAAGGCTTTCAAGTTGCAGGAATAGAGAATAAAGTCTACCGACCTCATAAGGCATTGTATGGATTAAAGCAGGCTCCTCGATAATGGTACAGAAAGATTGATGATCATGTCATTCATTGTGGCTTCAAGAGAAGTGAAAATGAAGCCACTTTATATGTGAAGAAGGCTAAATGAGGAGATGTGTTTGTGGTGTCACTCTATGTTAAATATCTGGTAACAAGAAGAAATAAAGCTATGGTGAATCAGTTCATGCAAGAAATGGAGACCAAGTTTGAAATGTCAGATTTTGGTGAAATGTGTTACTTTCTGGGAATGGAGATTCATAATTCTACTTTTGGAATCTTGATGTGATGCCAAATATATATATTTTTATCATTATTTGCGACACATTTATTATTTTTATTTACCCTTTTTGAGCATGAATTTTATGAATTGTGCTAAATAGTATATTAATTTGTAGGATTAAATTGATGGAAAATTAAAGAAATTTGGAGTTAAAACGAATTAAAGATGGAAGGTTGAAGAATGAAATCAAGCAGGAAGCTTAATGGATTAAATGGAATATAATAATTTATAAATATATAAGGTGCATATTTGCTGCAAATTGCAAACTACAAAATAGAATAAGCTATATAGAAAGTCAACCAGGGTAATGAGGACGGAGATGAATTGCAGCCTCCTGGGGTTGTTAATGTGAACGCTCAGCTACAGGGTGGTATTCTACTCGCAAATTCAGAGAGGGTACAAAATCCACCAGCACTGAGATTGCGTGATAACTACAGGGTTGACTTCAATAGAGTTGAATCAGAAGGGCCTAATGTTCTTCCTCCTCTACCTCCAGGGCATACATTTGTGGTGACCAGCAGTTTTATGCAAATGCTTGCAGCGATCCGCATTGTCAAGTGGCTAAATTGAGAAGTGTCTGCAAGAGTTGCGTGAAGGATGAAAAATCGAGGTTGATCAGATGGGTATTGTTAATGCAAGAGTTCGATTTTGAGGTGAAGGATAGAAAGAAGATAGAAAACCAAGTTGCTAATCATTTATCTAGATTAGAGAAGGAAGTGATGCTCAAGTTAGGAGATAGGACTAATATAAACGATGCATTCCCAAATGAACAGGTATTGGCTGCTTCTTATGATCTTATTCCTTTGTTCATAGATTTTGCTAACTACTTGGCAAGTGATTTGGTTCCATCAGATTTGTCATTCCACCAAAGGAAAAAGTTTATGCATGATGTGAAGAAGTTCTTTTGGGATGAGCCTTGTTTCATATTTGTGCTGATTGTATTATTCGTCATTGTGTGCCCGAGGTTGAGATGATTAGTATACTAGAGGCGTGTCATTCATCGCTTGTTGGTGGCACCATAGTGGTATTTAGACTGCTTATAAAATCTTACAGTGTGGGTATTACTTGCCTACCATCCACCAAGATGCTCATGATTTCGCGAAGTCTTGTGACCGTTGCCAAAGAGAAGGAGGAATTTCAAAAAAGAAAGAGCTACCTATGAATCCAATACTGGTGATNGTTGTATGCCCAAGGTTGAGATGATTAGTATACTAGAGGCGTGTCATTCATCGCCTGTTGGTGGGCACCATAGTGGTATTTAGACTGCTTATAAAATCTTGCAGTGTGGGTATTACTTGCCTACCATCCACCAAGATGCTCATGATTTCGCGAAGTCTTGTGACCGTTGCCAAAGAGAAGGAGGAATTTCAAAAAAGAAAGAGCTACCTATGAATCCAATACTGGTGATTGAGTTATTTGATGTTTGGGGTCTTGACTTCATGGGTCCATTTGTAAGTTCACATGGTATGTCCCCCTACCAACTTGTATATCGGAAGACATGCCATTTGGCGGTAGAGCTAGAGCATAAGGCCATGTGGGTGCTAAAGAAATTGAATTGGATTGGGGTGTCGCATCGAATCAGAGATTGAATGACATGAATAAGCTTGATGAGTTTTACTTAAAAGCATATGAAAGTTCAGCCTTGTACAAAGAGAAGATGAAGAAGTATCATGATCAAAATATTGAAAAGTGTGAATTTGTTATGGGTGATCTGGTGTTTTTATTCAACTCAAGGTTGCGCTTGTTCCCTATCAAGCTCAAGTCCAAGTGGACCGGGCCATTCAGATTCAAGCAAGTATTTACACATGGAGCAGTCGAGCTCGAGAATAGGGAGGGAACAAGGTTCAAAGTGAACGGGCAGGGAATCAAGGTCTACATGGGGAAATCGGAGAATGTGCAATAAGTGATTGAGGTCACGGATGAAAAATAGAGGTCACGAATATATATACAATCATCAATATCACTCCCAAAATATGGAAGTCACAAGTATAGAGGTACTAAATACTAGATACAAGCCACAAAACTTGACCCAAAATACAAAAAGCATCTCAAAATACAAAGGACTCGTCATCAAAATACATATGGAAACACATAAAATCCAGAACGACATGTGCTCACCCTAACCACCTAATCTAACAATGTAGACTCGATCTCAACACAGATAACTGGTACTTGGACCCGCATCATAAACACGTGAATAGTGTAGCATGAGTACCAAAGGAACAGGTACTTAGTAGACATTAAAGACTATTGAGCGCAAAAAGTAAAGGAATATGAAATGCTAGAATTTCAATACAATAAAAGTCAAAGAATAGAAAGCTAGAAAGGAATGCACGTGAGTGTACTAAGAATTATAAATGAGGTAAGTACAGTTAAGTAAACCTAACTGGACCCCAATAAGCCCAGAAGTAACACTCGTACACAATTTTAAGTAAAAGACAAATGGACCGCTATAAGCCCGACATGTACACATAACAAATAAGAACTAAAGATAGAACTTATGGGTATTACAAAAACTATCAAAACCTTTCCCGGACTATACCTGCGCAAAAAGTAAAGGAATATGAAATGCTAGAATTTCAATAGAACAAAAGTCAAAGAATAGAAAGCTAGAAAGGAATGCACATGAGTGTACTAAGAATTATAAATGAGGTAAGTACAGCTAAGTAAACCTAACTGGACCCCAATAAGCCCAGAAGTAACATTCGTACACAATATTAAGTAAAAGACAAATGGACCATTATAAGCCCGACATGTACACATAACAAATAAGAACTAAAGATAGAACTTATGGGTATTACAAGAACTATCAAAACCTTTCCCGGACTATACCTGCGGTCAAGGCATCCAAGAATCTAATGAAATAACCAAATCAAACTTTATTTGGATCAAAGGGGATTTACAATAGAGCCATCAAGTCAGAACTTTAATAGGATCTAAGTGGATTCACGATAGAGTCGTCCAGTCAGAGCTTGAATCAGATCAAAGGGAGTATAATACCCAGTAAGGACTTGAAACTGATCAAAGGGGAAATACAAGCAGGGACTGAACCCGGCTAAACAGATTCATATGGGGGCCTTAAAATAGACTAATAGCAGGGTATACAGGCTGGAACAGTAGCAAACAAACTCCAATGACTTCAAATCCTTTATGATCTCAAAAATTGCCCAAATCATTTAACATGAGAACCCTAGACTAATAAGGGACCCACTCCACCTCTAACTCAACAATTCGATGCCAGATAACTAATAAGCCCACAGTGGACGACATAAAAATCCAGTCTATAATAAGGATTAAATCAAGAAAGACAAAGAAATAAGAATAGAGTTGTCGATTAACTACGGATCATACTATAAAAATTGAGTCTTTTATATCAATCAAGAGGGAGCTAAGCCATCTAAAGCAATGTTACAGAGATTCTAAGGTTTATCGGCTCCAAACTGTGCAACTCTAAGGAAACCACTAGTCTAAGCCTAGACTATGGGCAAATATTCTCAAAACATTCATAAATAACAACCAAAACACACCACAAGGTAAGGGTGATCTTAGGCAATACAACGAACATGCTCTCAATCCCCAAAAACCCAATAAATAATCTAAAACATGATTTCTAATAAGCTAAGCATGATCAACTAGATACTCTCCCCATGATCACACAAATAAACATATATTTACACATTCAAGCTCAACATATGAATCCAGAAGCCATAGCCTACCTTAAGGCAGACCGCACGTGTTTTAAATTATTATTTTAGAGCTCTTCCCTTTTGAATGACCTCCAAATGCCACCACACTATCAAAAATAGAATCACATTATTAATACAGTCGTTTAGACACCAAAAAAACAATAATCAAAGATGAACCCATATTACAGTTAAAATGGGAAATATGGGGCTCGCACCAGAAATTTAGAATTGACTCTATCAAAAGATCTATTTTCCGTCTCCAAACTAGAACTCTAAAACAGGACACAATTCGGGGCTCGAATCAGTCCAAACCAACACATGCATAAAATTCATCAAAATAGCAAAGACAACGGAGTGTTGGTAGCCCATTCAAGGCCAAACTTACATTAAACGAAGGTTCCCCATAGTTACCAAGCATCCCCCACTTAGCCCTAAGCTTCCCAATCATGTTGGTCTTCGAATCACCTCAGTCAAAGTCTTGTGGCTCGAAAATGACCAAAAGAAAATTTCATTTATGCATTGATCGGGGTCTAGTCTTTGTTTGAAAAGAAAAGAAAAATTTCTCTTCAAGAACACAACTAGGAGGTTGTTCAATCACGGAGGTCAATGAAATTGTCCAATGCAAATGTGGGAAAGGGAAAAAATGGTAAACAGGGTAGGGCATAGTGATTTCCACCAAGAGGCCCGCGAATGCGTAGGGTAAATAACCAGACCTTGCGAAAGAGGTAGGCCACACGATTGTGGAGAATAAAACTTGTCCTTCGGGAAAGTGGCTAAGGGCCCTACAAACATGAATGGTAAAAGGGGCTTGCACCAGCTTTTGCATATCAGCTTGGTTTGGCCAATGAAAAAATCCTCAACAAGGTGTTGGGGATACATTAAGAACCCTGTGCCTACACACAACATACTCTACCCCAGCAAACTCGACATTCATAAATCATAAAGCAGCCGAAACTTCTAACCGATGTCATCTCAACAAAAGTGGGTCCCATATCCAAGTTTCATTTTAAGCCAAATTCCAAAAATGGGCTTGGTGTTGGCCCAAAATCATTAGGATCTGCAAGAAAGGTCACTCAACACCAAATTTGTCATTTTGGAGCTAACGGGACTGTCAAAATTTCATTCTGAGGACCTCTTGAAATTTTCATCGAAGTCAATTATTCAAGATTTAGAAGTTTCGGAAATGTAAACTTGCACTAATCAAACGAACAACGTGGTGACCAAACTATCTGTCCTAGCAAGTCATAAATGAGTTGGAGTCCCTATATAAATTCCTTAAATGACGAAACAAGGAATCTGCACATAAATAACTTGGAGGGTCATTACATCATGCACTTGTAAAAAGGTTTTTCGTCAACAAAAGTAAGAGTCAAAAATTACCTGAAGGTGTACACAAGCTAGTACACTTCTCTCGCATCTCATTCTCGATCTCCTACATAGACTCTTCAAATAGATGATGCCTCCAACAGAGCTTTACCATAATAATGCCCTTGAATGCAACCGCCACACATTTCTTGCTATACTAGAAACTAGTTCTTCCACCAAGGTCAAGCAATCATCCAACTAAATCGAATCATACCAGTAGACATGAGACTCATTCGGAACATATCGACGCTGAATCAAAACATGAAAAACTCAACGAGAAGCTTAAAGTATATGAGGTAGGTACAACTCATAAGAGACGTCACCAACGGTTCAAAGAATCTTAAAAGGTTTAATATACCTGGGGCTAAGCTTGCCCCGCCTCCCAAACCTTATCACGCCCTTTATGGGCGACACACCAAGGAATACTAGATCACCAACTCTTAACATGACCAAGCTAAACATAGTAAAAACCTTTAATGAAGAATCATATTCATGACTATGGTTAATGTGTCTTAAAATAATAAGGAAAGCTTCATAAAACATTTTGAAAGTAACTTCTTTCTTTTTCTGAGATATTTACTATTAACCGGCATAGACGACGTGAACTATAACATAGAATGCGGTGTCTTGCTACCACACTAATAAGAGATGTCCCTAATTGCCAAGCTAGGGACCTTAACTTCTAGATTGGGTCAATCCATAAAATATGTCACTTAAGATAACCTACTGGGGCACGTAGTTTAGGACAAATAAATTTCAACTATAGACTCGTCCTTTTATTAATGGGAGAGCCTTCATCTCGATATTTTCTCAGTGCTAAGTAAAATCCCAATCGAGTTAGTCATAAACATTAGCATATTATCATCCATGGAAAAAAGTTAAGGTACTTATCCTAGCTAAAAACATCATAGAATAGCTCCTTGAATCTTAAATCATGTATGAGTGACAAAACCTTTGACCAAACCATAATCCCTTAATGTGAGAAAACCTTTCCCAATTAATACATAGGTGAGAAAATGATTTCACAATTAATCGATGCTTATCTTAAAGCAAGCTAAATCATAAAAATCTTTTTTTATAAATCATGCATAAGTTCATGAAAACATCATTCATATCATGATAGCTTTTCTTCTAATTCATGCAAGTTTAGTGTTCATAGTCAAAATTATGAATAATGCATGATTTCATATGCAACTGATGTCACAACCTAAGGTACACCCTAGGCGTAACATGGAGTATAGAAACCCGAGAAGTCCTACAGAATTCACTTAGCAAACATCATACAACATGATAAAAATAAATATTTCAAATGAAAGAGTCTTATATAATAAAAGAGTTTGACAAAGAAGAAGTCTAACATAAGTTCCAATAAGCCATCTACCAACTCAAAAGAAGTGGTTGGAACGTAACCCATATATCACGTTGAATGTCTAAACATTATAATGAAAGAAAGCTAGAAAAGTGTATTTTCCTTCGGATCATGAGAACTCACTAATCTTCATGTGCCAAATGAATCAACTAGCCACGAGTGTGACAGGTAGGAGCGTCGAATCTTACATTAGTGAAACAATGTAGACACAAGTATGTATTAGTACATAGAATGTACTATGTATGATCGCAATGAATAAGAGCTATGAAATCATGCTAAAAGAACGTTACATGACATGCAATGACGAAGATAAATCATAAGATAAAATATTAGAAAACATAAGTCATAATCAAGGTCAATGCAAGCTTAACATCTTTAAAACACTTGTGAGATTCTTTTAAAAAGTAACCTTGGTTCATTATTGTGGGAAGTTTAAAAACTAACCAACATAGACCATGTGAGCTATAACATGGAATCCGGTGTCTATCCCACACCGAAAAGGGGTGTCCTTACATGCCAAGGTATGTTACATGAGTCTAAGCTAAAGTGGATCCACTAGCTAATGTTTATTTGAGAAAAATTCCTATGGTGGCACATAGTTATTGAACAAGGAGATTGCTATTAGAGACATGGACTTTACTAAAGAGAGATCCTCTATCTCAATATCCTCGTAGTGCTAAGTATAAATCCCACATAATAGTCATTAATCATATTCATTTCATCATCCATGGAAGGGCACATTTAAAAACCCAATCCAAGCTAAAGTTCATTTAGAACAGCTCCTAAAACGTGATTCAACTTAGATGAGAAAACCTTTTAACCTAATAAACCCTTATGTGAGAGAACCTTTCACATTCACATTATTATTAGTATGTGAGAGATACCTTCACAACAAGAATGATACTTTACTCTCAAAGCATCCTCAAATTATTTACATCAACTTCCTAAAGCATGCACATATTCATAAACTCAACTTTCATAGTTCATAAATTTTTTCATGTGTTCATAGTTTAAAGATCATGGATCATGCATGAGTTCATAATAATTCAACTAAAAATTATGTAAGTACTTTCAACTCATGCATTAGAACATAGGAAACAAGTAATTGAGTTATAATTGGAAAGAACCCATGAACATTGAATAAAAACCTAACTTTGAATTAAGAATTCAACTTGTAAAGCATGAAGATTTTAGGAACCCTATGGAGGAAAGGACTCCATGGGTTAATGCTAACATACCTTAGCGAGAAATGCCCAAAATCTATGGTGAATTGGAGTTCTTTAAGTGAAACCTTAACTTCTTCTTCCTGGGCTTTTGAGAGGATTTTGGGTGTTAATCTTGGAGGGAAATTTAGAAATGAGATGAATAATTCAGAATGGATAGTTTTAGGACTTCAATCACTTATATAGGTCTTGGAATAGGGGTTAAAACAACATAGCTTAGGTACCAAACACATAGGGGAAAGAAAAAATGATTTTAACTTAGATAGCTAATGATTGACATAAAAGGACCCCTAAACGGGTCGTATAGATGTTCACTGGCCGTTTAGGGTCCTGCCCAGGTGACCCAGAATTCTAGCAGCCCAGGACGACTTGGCTGTCTGCCCTACATTGTTTATACAACTTATACTGGCCTTTTAAGGGGCTGTCCAGGTGATCCAAAGTCTTGGCAGCCATAAACAGTCAGTCTACTTGCTTAACGACCAGTGGCACCCTGAATGGACTGTTTAGGGTTATGTGAAGGGTCCTAGGCCTATTTTAGGCTTGAGGAATTTCTTGTTAGCTCACTTTAACTATTTTAAAGCCCAAAAGGTGTTACAATTTATTTGTAAGCATGTAATTGAATCTAAATAATAATAATTTTATCTATATATAACATTTTAAATTCATACAAATAAAACCCATGATGAATTGAATGAAAATCCAACCAATTAAGGGAAATTTAATTGGAGAATCTTTCGGGACTCAATGGATGAATTGAACCCATTGATGAACTCCCTACATACCTTGATCATAAAGCTCAAAACAATGCAGGAATTGGAGACTTGAAAACTTAAAGAATCCTAGAATCCCTTGTGTGCCTTGGAGAGGAAAACTTGGGAGAGGTTTTGAGGATTTTGGGGAATCAAAGGGAATAGGTTGTTTTGTAGGAGGAAAAATCAGTTATATGGTCTATTTATTGGGTAAAACGATCTAGTATATGTATTAGGTGCCTCGGAAAATACCCAAATGCAATTACAAATAACTACCGAATGGTTCCTACGGGTGTGACCTACTGCTCGTAAAAATTCCTATTATCCGTCCTGGTCAAAAATACAACTAACTTCAGAAACCCAAATTTCTCCTTACTTCATATGAGACCTTTCTACGGTCCGTCTTAATTCCTACGGCCCATAGACCTCATCAGTAGGACTCAACATTTAGTCCAAGATTTCACTAAGTTTGAACCCTTTTCATGATAGAATCATATGACTCTTTTAACCAACTACGACCCATCATTTACTTCCATAGAACTGAGCTCTTAAATAAAATCTATGAGTAATCCCTACAGAGCAATCTTACAACTAGTCAAAATTCTACGCCTCGTTTTGTAAAGTCGTAGGTTCAAAATAATAAATTTGAACTTCCAATACTCAAATTAGCATCATACGATTGCCTTTTTACGGCCTGTGGGAATTTCTACGGTCCGTAGATAGGACTCGTAGTTCAATACATCATTAATTTTTCTGCATTTATTCTTTCAGACATGACTTTCCAGTTTATGAGGTATTACACTTTATGGGTCATTCAAGGTTTTATACGTCATATAATGTCTAGGGAGTACTTTGGATCGTGATAGTGGACACCTAAACGGATCGTTTAGGGTTCTGTGAACGGTCCATGGTCCTTTTTGGTTTGGAGGACATGCCCGTTGGCCCTAGTTAGCCTTTCTCGAAGTCCAAGGTGTTACATTAGAAAAGTCACAAACTTTTTAAAAGGTCAAAACTCTACAGAAAATAATTTTGGTTACTTATAATAATGATTAGATTTTCCTTTAGTGTTTTTTGGTCACATAATATACAAAAAATTAAATATTTAACCTTTGAAATAACCTGATGGTCGAACAAGTCTAGTACACTAATATTCCTCAAAATTTAAACTCTATTTTTATTGTAAATAATTCAGACTATTTATTTTTCGACATCTAAATATATAAAAGTAGTTTTTTGTTTAAAAAATAATCAGTATAAAATTCAAATAAAAATAAAATCTATCTAATAGTAATGATTAAAATATTTTAAAATTTTATATGACAATTGATAGTAGTGATTACTAACAATGTTGATTGTGTGTGCTGATTTTGAATGGTGTTGAGTGATGATGTTGGGTGTGAGTAGTATCTTATGGTATAGTGGTTGACATTAGTGATTAGTTATGGTTGTTGGTGGTTGTAGTTGGTAATTAGTAGTGGAATGATGCTATAGCAAAAAGTGGTTGTGAATGACGGTGGCGGAGCCAAAAAATTTTCTAAGGGTGTCAAAGAATAATGGTGTGGTGGTGTCAAAATATAACAAAAAATATTATGTTATTTGGTGTTCGAACCCAAAACTCCTTCATTAATATGGATACCCAATACCACTGCGCCAAAGGTGTAGCTTTTGTCTTGAGTGTCCAAATTTAAATCTATATCCTTTATATGTAGAATTTTACATATATACAATGTAATTTTTCAATGAAGAATATCCAATTGGACAGTGTGAGTTGCTCTAGCTACGCCACTAGTGAATGATAATGATAGTTAGCTATATAAAATGATGGTAATTATCGATAGTGATAAGTGGATGTACTAATGGTCGGTGATGATTGCAAATGTCGATTAATGATGACAATGATTGATTTTGTTGATTGATGATACAAGAAACTTATTATGGGGGAAAACAAAAATAAATGAGTCTTAATCTATATAGTAAGAGTTCGATAGTTTTTTCTTATCAATACTTCTGTATTTTTTTATATGCTGAGCTAATTTGTTCATCAATCTAAGTATAAATGAATTCTTTAATACAAATTTCATTAGTCATTCTGCCTACAGATATAATCCGAATATAATTTTTTTTTGTCTCTCATGCATTGAAAATTTAATTATATCCATTACAACAATTCAGAAGTTGATATCCTTTATATCATTGTTACAGGTAAAAATTACCTAATAATAATATTTACTCAGGACCATTAAAGTTAATTAAAGACCGGGGAAACTTAATAGCTCGGTTGATTAGCTACTTGAATTCCCACCTAGTTGGTGAGGGCATAGACTTCTTCTATATTTTCTACATTTATACATTTTCTTTTTATTTTGATTTTTTTCAAATCGTCTTTTTGCATCCACGATCATCCTATTTTTTCTATCTTTAATGATTATATATGAATTATATACCTGCTTAACAATTGATAATGATTCTCCACTTTTGATAATTTCTCATGTTTTTCTTCAATTAAAAATTCTGATAAAAAAATTGGACGAAACAAGCATGTTATCGCCAAATAGTGCAAAAAAAATCAAAAGTTTGTGTTTATTGGTTCATGTAACACACACGTGCAAAGTACTTACACTAAACTAGTATAAAAATAATGAGCATGGAAACTTAATATGTCATAAGTTTTCTTTTGCTTCCGCTGAAATTACTTGTTTATTAATGTAACTTGTTAATAATTTAATTTATATAAGTAGAAAAGGAAATGGAATGAAACAAAGAAAAAAATCAAATAAATGTATTGTCATTGAGGAGAACAAATTCCCTAGTATCTTTTTTATTTTTGGCATCTGATTTTTCCTTTTCATTTACTTTCTTTATCATATAATTATTTTGATTTCTATTTAACTTCAAAATTTAAATATTTAAAATATTATTTGAAGAAAGAAGAATAGACATTATATTATAACACTTGTAATAACCTTGATGACACACAATAAAATCATAAAAGTAAAAGTACAAAAATTATTTTGTTAAATTTCGTGAATCAAATACTAATTATTATTTGGTCCACCCCAAAATATGTGTTATCTATATAGGATTATTGGTAGAAAAAATACATAAATATTAAATCATTCAAGGTAAAAAGAAAATAAATAAAAAGCACATTTTTATATGAATGGGAAAAGACCATTAGTCATATCATAACTATATCATATCTAGTCAAAGGTCAAATACGGGCTAAATATATATATTAAGTCAAAGATAATAAGAGGGTATAATGTACGCAAGACTAGGATATATATAAAATAGTTCTCAAACCCGTGTGTTTCACGTGTATCTCATGCTAATTAGTATTAATGTTCTAAAATAATATTGAAGTATGTATGTGATGAAAATCATAGGAGGAAAATACAAGGGTTAATTGATGAGTGATCTACATCAATTTGATCACCAACTTTTCCTTGTCTTATACCTCAAATTTCATTGAACTTTCAACATAATCAACTGTTACAAATCACACTTAAAGAATTTTTTAAAAGTAGAAGAGTACAAAACCTTAAAATTTCATAGTTTAAAATGTGAGGAAAAACCTTCATTTATAGCTGACAAATGACAGTAGGAATAACCACTAATTTTGGCTTATCTCAAAAGTCGATACCCTTAGAAAAACTAACTGCTCATTGAAAAAGTTATAACCCTTTAGAAAAGTCACAACTAATTGGAAAGTTACAACCCTTTGAAAAGGTCACAATTATTTAAAAAAAGCACAACCTTTAAGAAAAGTCACAACTCATTAGAAAAGTAAAAATAACTTGAAACAGTCACAACCCTTCAGGAAAGTTACAACCCCTCGAAAAAAGTTATAACTCATTTGAAAAGTCACAACCATTTAAAAGTCGCAAATCCACAAAAAATAATATTCCTTTAGTTATTTTTGGTCACAAAAATATATGCAAAGATAAATATTTAACCTTTAAAATAACATGATAGCTTACAAAGTCTAGTACATTGATAGTGCACAAAATTTTATAACTCTATTTTTATAGTAAAATTATAATGACCTCGAGATCATTTACGTGTTTAGGCCTCCTGTTCGATGTTTGCAGCTTTCCTGTAGCAATCCCAAGTTATTTATGACTTGCTTGGACTAACAGTTCTGACACCAAGTCGCTTGAGTTGTTTTTATCCGAGTTTTAGTGTTTTGGATCTGTTGAACCTTGAACGGTAACTTTTGACAAAAGGTTTGAGAAGATGACCTCAAACACTAATTTAGAAGATTACATTAGCTCCTAAAGGGTCATTTTAGATTGGTAGCATGGTCGACATGACTCTCGAGGCTTTTAGTGCGAGTCTGTCCGATTAGACATTTTAAATTTTAAATTAAGGCCTAAGTTTGACTTTACTCAACATTTTGAGTAAACGAGCTAGGATGAGAATTTGTCTGCGTGGTTAGCTCTGTAATATTGAGTTTGGCCAGGAACGACCATTCGTTTTGATCCCAAGGGTTCCTGGTTAATTCTAAGGCCCTTCTAGATTACGACTTAAAATGTAGTTTGGGTGTAGGACCCTTTTTTGCCGAGATAACCTCGTATGGGAGTTTTTACTGCTTTATTGAGTCTGTCATACCAATTTTTTTAGGGTTGCATATCTTATTTACGTACACGGGGTTCTAAACTAATTCAGAATGCCCCGTCGAGATTTTTGAACTTTCCGAAACCAGCGAATATGCATCAGTTGGTGCAGGCCACTTTTCTCCTTTGTGTTTGCAGAGCTCTAGTAGCAATTGCAGAGGTTGATTGACCTATAGGCCTTGTTTGCAGAGCTCAAATATTGTTCATTTTTGGAGCACAAGCTCGAAGAGTAGTTTAGGACCTCCTGACAGTGTCAATCCTCAAAATTCAAGCATAGGTCACACAATTCACGTTTGACTCTAAAATTGGCCCTTCTCCAGTTGATGCATTTTTTGTGTGTAAACAACCATACTTATGTTGTGATCCTATTTTTGATAGTGTGGAAGCATTCATAGACCGTTTGGAAAAGAAAAACTCTAGTCTCTTTATTTGGTGTGCACACAGTCAGGCTTTAGGTAGGCTTCGACTTTCTTTCTATTTATATTGAACCTAAATATGTGAATTCATGATGATTCAGGTGAATTGGGGGTGGGTTCCTAGTTATTCCTGTTTTTATTTTTAGAAATCATGCTTTAGGATGGATCGAGGTTGTTTTAAGGGTAGTACCATGCTTGTTGGGGTTGTTTCTGTGTTGCATGTTGTGTGAATAACTTGTGTTTTATTGGCTTCCTGAAACATGTTTGGCCTTAGTCTAGGATAGACTAGTGATGCCTTAGACTCTAAGCCTTGTAAATTTATAATGTTTTCGATGTCGTTTTTGATGGAATAGGTCTTTTTTTACTTAAATAATAGACTTGTGTATGATAGTATGAGCCTTAGCTTGGGCGTTTGCGCAACTTGTTAGACCTTTTCTCTTCTTTCCCTATCTCTTTGTCTTTGATATGTTACCAAAAGTTGTGTGCTTTCTCGGGATTGGAGTATTTCAAACTGAGAGCCTTTTGTGATGTCTTTGGGAGTAGATGTTGTTCCATGATGACTTAATTTTAATACTGGAATCTTCTTCAGAGTCGACTTCCATTTTTTTCACTCTTGCTACTTGGTCTTGGAGTTGACTAGATATTATGATTATTTCATATTCGAAGCTGATGTTCATGGTTTGAGGTTGTTATCTCTAGTTTGAGGTTAATGTTCACAGTTCGAGGCCATATTCCCAGTCTGAGGCTGATGTTTACAGGTCGAGGTCGTTACCTCTAGTTAGAGGCTATCACATGGGGTTGGAGGCCCATCATACACTTGTTAGCTATTAGATGCACCTATTGGCTTATGGGAGGTCCGTTCGGATTATATTTAAACTTTCACACGAGTTATCCTTAAGAAATTAAAGGGAGTCTAGTTGGGTTTACTTTTAGTATTACTTAGATTTATCTTCAGTATGCTCGTGTGTTTTCCTTCTTTTACAACTTTAGCCTTTGTTTGTGTCTTGATTCACTTATTCCTGATTGTATTTACCTTTCTTGCTCAGTCAGCCTATAATGCCAACTGAGTCCTTTGTTTTTGTACTTATGCTATACTGTGCATCTTTTTGGCAATATAGGTCCTAGTACCTGCTACCAGCGGTGACCGTTTGTTCCATCATTTGCAGCTTATGGATATTAGAGACAGGAGTGTGCACTTGGCGTCCTAGACCAACATGTCTACTTTGCTTATGTTAGCTAGATATTTACATTTGAGACGTCTTGTTGTGGTCCACTTTTAGGATTTGTATTTTTTCTTATAAGACTGCTCTATACTTGTGACTTGTAGGTTCTGGGAAGGTTCCAGGTGTATATAGTTAGTGGTTTGCTTCTATTTCTATCTTTTCTTTTGTTTGAGTTATGTCTGTTTCGCTCTACCCTTGTACTCATTACCTGTCATTCTAGGTACAGGTTGTCTTACCTACTGGCGGGTTATAGTAGGTGCTATCATGACTCGACGGATTGGGTCATGACAAAAACTTTTTGCTTTAAATAATTTAGACTTTTTTATTTTTTTTCAACATCTAAATATATAAATGTAGTTTTTGTTTAAAAAGTAATCAATAGAAAGTTCAAATAAAACTTAAATTGATCTAAAATTAATTAATAAAATATTTTCAAAATTTTATATGACAATTGATAGTAGTGATGACTAACGATGTTGATTATGTGTGCTGATTTGGGATGGTGTTGACTGATGATCTTTGGTGTGGGCACTATCTTATGGTATAGTAATTTGCAGTAGTAATTAATTATGGTGGTTGGTGGTGGTAGTTGATAATTAGTAGTGGATTCATACTGATAGCTAATGGTGGTTGTGAATGATGATGACTGCTAGATGATTGGAAATGATGATTAATGATGATGGTGATTGATTTTGTTTATTGATGATACTAGAGACTTACTATGGGGAAAAAATGAAATTAGCGAGTCTTAAAATGTATAGTAATAGTTCGAAAAAAATTTCTTATCAATACGCATGTACGCGTATATTTTTTATATGCTTAAGTTATTTGTTCATCAATCTAAGTATAAAATAGTTCTCTAACTCAAATTTCATATGTCATTTCATCTACATATATTGTCCGAATATTATATCCTTTTTTGTCTCTCATGCATTGAAAATGGATTAATATTCTTTAGAAAACTTGAGAAGTTGATATCCTTTATCTAATTGTTACAAATACAAATTACCTAATTATAATATATATTCAAGACCTTTAAAGTTAATTAAAGTTCGAGGAATCTTAGTAGCTCAGTTGAATTGCTATTTGAACTCCCACCTTGTTTGTGAGGGCATAAGCTTCTTCAAGGTTTTCTAAATTTCTACGTTTTTATTTTATTTCGATTTTAATTAATATTTACTTTTTGCATCCCACCATCATATCGTTTTTTGTCTTTCTTTATTTCTTTAAGTTAATAGTTCTAAAGATTATATATGAATTATATACATGCTTAACAATTGATGATGATTCTCCACTTTTGATAATTACTCATGTTTTCCTTTCATTTTTAATTTTTGAACAAAATATTGTCCGCAAATGTTGCCGAAAAATAAAAGATTTATGTTTTTATTGATTGAGGTAATACACGCGTGCAAAACACGTACACTAAAATAATATAAAATAATGAGCATGAAAACTTAATATGCAATAAGTTTTTTTTTGGCATTTTGTAAAATTACTTGTTTGTTAATTTAAGTTGTTAATAATTTTATTTATATAAGTAGAAAAAAGAAATGGAATGAAACAAAGAACATCTCAAATAAATGTATAATCATTGATGAGATCAAATTCCTTAGTTTTTACTTTTATATTTTGGCACTTGCCTTTTTCTTTTCATTTACTTTCTTTAGTATTTAATTAATTAATTTTCTGTTTAACTTCAATATTTTAATAATTACTAAGATATTAGCTGGAGAAAGAAGAAGGGACAAGATAAAACACTTGCAACAACATTGATGACGCACCATAAAATTATAAAAGTAACATTACCAAATTATTTTATTATATTTTATGAATTCAATAATTATCATTTTTATTTAGACCGTACCAAAATAAGTGTTATCGATATAGAAATATTGATTGAGAAATATATCAATATTAAATCATTAGAAGCAAAAACAAAATAAGTTAAAAGAACTTTTTGATATTGAAGTGGAAAAGATCACTAATCATAATATAACAAGAACATACATAGTCAAAGGTGAAGAAGGGTTAAATGTATATATATATAGTCAGTCAGAGATATGAAGGTAGAATGTACACAAAATAAGAATATAAATATTGATATACTAGTTCTCAAACACGTGCGTTGCACGTGTATCTTATGCTAATTAATATTAATATTCTATAATAATAAATATAATATTGAAGTATGTATGTGATAAAAATTGTAGGAGAAAAATACAAGTGTGAATTAATCTTAGTAGCTTAGTTGGATGGCTACTTGAACTCCCACCTTGTTTGTGAGGGCATAGACTTCTTGTCACAACCCAAAATGAGTCATGAGGGGTACCCATACTTAGCCTCCTAGGTTGGCGAACCAACGAATTCAATCTCAACTTATATTTATTATTCAACTTACAATATACAAACCATAATGCAGAAGCTCAAATCTTATTAATGTAAGAAACACAAATCCACTAAAGTCTATTAAATACCGTTTCCCAATACCTCAAATTCCTCACATCAAGGACATCTAATCTCCAATTACTAAGTGTAAGAGTATCAAAGTCACCAAAATAAATGAATAAAGTAGTTTATGTCCGAAAACTAAGGACATCATGCCATGACCGAGAGAATCCAACATGAGTTCAAATGAATAGCTCACCCTTGAACATGATGTGCTGGAGACTGACTAAAACTGAGGGCGAGTCAAAGTCACTGGTACACTTGATGCACTCCATAAAAGAAAAACGAAGGAAAACACAAGTAGGAGCGTAACACCCCGAATATTTTTAGCTAATACTCGAACCATTCTTCGTTTGTGAATAAGATTTTACCAAGAAATTTTAAAATTATTAGGTGTTAAAGTCACTAGATGTATCACCTCGAGTTCCAAAAAGAACGAAAGAGAAATTCGTTCAAGTCACTAATCAGTTTTCTTAAGTGTAGGGTCAACTTCAATCAACCACATCTTTTAGCAAATAAAGAATTGGGTGGCCCATAACCTATCAAATCGAAGGTATTTGATTCCTCCTTCCAACGCCACCAATTTTTCCTCGATCAGAGCTCTGAGTAAAAAAATTAGGATTGATTTACTAAAGACGCACGTACCTAGCAGCATGTCTGCGATGCCTCTGCCTTACGAAAGCTCATTTTATTTATTATTTTGAAAGGTATTTTAGTCCTAAAACCCCTGAGGAAGTCACCTAAATTACCCTAAACGTGTAGAAGAATCAGTTTTCATAATCAAACCCTCTCATTCACACCAAAATTTCTACACTCAAGAAACTTCAAGAAATGCTAAGGCTAGGGTTCATCTTCCAAGATTCTCCTTCAAGTTTCTTCAAGAACATTGTTCTTCCAGGTATGTAAGCTTTCATAGTATTGGGTTTGTTCACCCTTACGACAATCATGTAAAATTTCATCCATGAATTCGTTTTACAGTTTATTGATTGAGATTCTTAATGAATTCTTGAGGTTTAGCTTCACTTTTTATTAATGGAGTCTTGTTGAGTTATTGAGGTGAGGGTTTTGCGAATGAGTGTTATTCCTGATGAATTTTGTATGGGTTTCATTGAAAACGTTCTGGGGTTATGAAAATTCATGAATTGCGACCATAGAATTGCATAGGGTATGAATTGAATCCAGTAGGGAGAGAAAGAAAATATCAGGAAAAAATATGTGCCCAGGTTCGCGTTGCGTTGGCGCTTTAAATTGTAGCCTCCAG
This sequence comes from Solanum stenotomum, assembly GCF_019186545.1. NCBI lineage: Eukaryota > Viridiplantae > Streptophyta > Magnoliopsida > Solanales > Solanaceae > Solanum > Solanum stenotomum. Next base: position 18,865,990 of record NC_064292.1, on the reverse strand, counting down.
ATAATCACCCCTTCTCCGTATCACGGAGAGGATACGGAGTCCTCTGTCTCAAAATTTATCTCGCAACCAAAAATAAAATGTTATCTTGGCGTCGCGCTAGTACCTCCTCAAATTGTATCTTCGCTCTCATCTTACTCCTAACTATCTAAGCCTTATTTAATCATTGAGAGATACTATATCCAAATAAAAATTCTTGAATTCACATTCCAAATTCAAGGTACAGTTAAGGGAAAGTCCTAGAAGTTCTTCTGAGTCAAATTGTGAATTCCTTTAAAATCAATTATAGTTTTGAGCTATGTTTTGAGGAAGCAAGTATCAGAATGAGAAAGTTGTACACATGCGTTCTATATTGTCATTAAGACCCTTGAGTTAAGTTGTTTGTGCCCATAATTCTGCATGAACCATATAAGTCGAGCATTCTTGAGATGAGTAGTGGCATTGAGTCCTTGAATACTGGAGCTATTGAGTTTCAAGTACTGAGTTCTATATATGGTTATTGAAACCATTGAATTGAGTCGTTCACGTCCATAGTTCGGCATAAACCCTATTTTGAGAAGTCTTTTATAATTATTATTAATATGTTTAAAGATTTGAGTAAATGAGTATTAGGATGAGGAGAATCTAGTTTCATTTTTCAAAATTATTAAAAGGGAACTAAGTATTCCTAAGAATATATACTTTTACATTTAACGCAAGAGGAAACCTTGACTTTCAAATGAGTTCATGAGAAGTTATAGAGCATAATCTCTTTTAAGAGAACCATTTGGGTAATAATCTCAAAGTATGAGGATGAGGAAATGTTTTTAAACATATGAGCATGAGTTATATTATTGGGAGTAGTATTGAGCACCGATATGGAGACGAGTTCAGACAACTCAAAGACCTCATAAACTATGTATGCCAACATGGGTAAAGGGTCATACTTTTTAAATGATTCCTTTTTTCTTTTTAAGCATCGCGTAGTGGATCCACTTAGTTGATAATGTTCTATACTCCGACAAGGTATAGGAAAGTACTGGTAGTGTGGGCAAGACATTGTATTATCACGTTGCTCAAAGTGACTGTTGTCGGTTAGGGAATCTCCCAAATAAGAGTACAGAGTTATTATTATATTTTCATATACATTTGAGTTATTGTTTACTGTTTTACAAGTTTCATGTATATAGCATCTTTTATTGTTGTCTATTGCTTTTGAGTAATTTTTCTGCTGAGAGTTGAGCCAGGCCAAGGGTTTGCTTGGGACATCAATGGTTCTCGAGTGTCGGCCATGTCCAGGGTGTTGGCTCGGGGTGTGAAAAACTTGGTATCAGAGCATAGAGTTCAAGTTTCCTAGGTTGTCTATGAACTCATGTCTGTAGGGCCCTAGTTATCGTTGTGAAGTGCGCCATATCTGTAATTAGGAGGCTGCGACATTTAGGAACTACCTCACTTCTTTTATACTCTTTTCATGCGATAGAATTCAACTCTATAAATTTTATTTCTAATTCATACTTGCGGTATCTTTCAGATCATCCCTCCAAGAAGAGCTATTTGAGGTTGTCCCACAATGAGAAATGTTGATTCCCAAGATCAAGGGGTTCCCAATGCACCAGAAGTGCAACCCCAAGGAAAGGTCATTAATACTAAGTTTCGGGATGCTATTCGGATGTTGATTATAGTTGTTACCAACCAAGCTAGGCAGTAAAGAGGGAATCGACAAGATGAGGTGGATACATTAAGAATCTGTGAGTTCTTAAGGATTAATCCTCCAGACTTCACCTGTTCAAGTGTCACTGAGAATACGAAAAACTTTGTAGAAGAGATGTAGAAAATATTTGAGATGATGCATGTTGCAGATGTTGAACGTGTGGAACTAGTTACATACCAACTGAAGGGTGTTTCTAGAGTCTAGTACGACCAATGGAAGAAGAGTAGAGCTGAGGGTACACCGATTGTGAGTTGGGTTGTGTTCGAAGAGGCCTTGATAGGGCGTTTCTTTCCCCGTGAGCTGAGGGAGGCTAAGGTAAGAGAATTCATCACTCTTAAGTAGGTATACATGTGTGTGCATGAATACAACCTCAAGTTCACTCAACTTTCCCGTTATGCTCCGAAGATGGTTGTTGATATGAGGAGCAGGTCAAGCTTATTTGTGTCTAAGCTTTCTTGTCTATCAAGAAAAGAGGTTAAGGCTATGATGTTGATAGGGGACATGGACATAGAAAAGTTGATGATCAATGTGCAAAAAGTTAAGGAAGATAAACTGAGAGATAGAGAAGAGTTCCGACATAAAAAGGTTAGGACAATAGGAAATGAGTCCGGGCAGTAGAAGAGTAATGTGAACTGGTCATCTTTTCAATAAAAGCAAAATGGACCTGCTCCATCATCTGGTAGTGCACCTGCACAAAAGAACAGAGGTGAGTTCAAGAACCAGAATTCTCAGAACTTCAGAGCTATACTTGCACAATCTCAAGGTAGTGTGTCACAATGAGGTAATTGGACTCCTGCATGTTCTAAGTATGGTAGGCACCACCCAGGACAGTGTCGTGATGGCTCCACTGGTTGCTTTAGGTGAGGTCAGAATGGTCACTTCATGAGAGAGTGCACCTAGAGGAGCTACTTCAGGGACAAGCGGAGGAGCAAGCCATCTGTATGATATCACCAGTCATCAAGAACAACAGAATTCACAAGATGTTATCACTTGTATGATCAAAGTCTTTACTTTTGATGTTTATGCTTTACTTGATCCAGGTGCGAGTCTATCTTTTGTGACTCCTTATGTTGCTATGCGGTTCGATATTATTCTCGAACAACTTCTTGAGCCCTTCAGTGTTTCCACACCTATTGTGAGTCTATTCTAGCTAAGAGAGTTTATCGTGATTGTACCATTTTTGTTAATCACAAGTACACCATGGCTGACTTAGTCGAGTTAGATATGGTGGACTTTGATATCATTCTAGGTATGGACGAGATTTATGTTTTTATGCCTCAGTTGATTGTAGAACTCGAGTAGTTAAGTTCCAAATTCCTAATGAGCAAGTTATTGAGTGGAGGAGTAGTTTAGTAGTTCCTAAGGGTCATTTTATTTCGTACCTTGAGGTGAGAAAGTTAGTTTCAAAGGGGTGAATTTATCACTCAGTCCAAGTTAATAACTCTAGTGTTGAGACACCAACTATTCAGTCAGTTCCTATTGTGAGTGAGTTTCCAGAGGTCTTTCCAGATGATCTTCCCAAAGTCCCTCCTGAGAGAGAAATAACCTTATGTATAGATATTTTTCGTGATACACGTCATATCTCTATTCCACTATATTGAATGGCTCTAGCTGAGTTGAAAAAGTTAAAAGAGTAGTTGAAAGACCTTCTTGATTAAAGGTTTCATTCGACCAAGTATCTCACCTTGGGGTGCTTCGTTCTCATTTATGAGGAAAAAAGATGGTTTTCTTAAGATGTGTATTGACTACAACCAATTGAACAAGGTTACTATGAAGAATAAGTATCCCCTTCCAAGAATTGATGATATATTTGATCAACTTCAATGTGCCACCTATTTTTCTATGATAGACCTCACGTCTGGCTATCATCAGTTGAGAGTAAGAGAGAATGATATTCCAAATACTACATTTAGGACCCGCTATGGTCATTATGAGTTTCTACTTATGTCTTTTGGCTTGACTAATACTCATGCAACATTCATGGATCTTATGAACAGAATTTTTAAGCCCTAATTTGATATGTTTGTTATCGTATTCATTGATAACATTCTAATTTATTCGACGAATGAAGAAGATCGTGCTAGTCATCTTAGAGTATTTCTTCAAACTCTTAGATATAAAGAGTTGTATGCCAAATTTTCCAAGTGTGAGTTTTGGCTTGAGCTAGTGTCGTTCTTAGTCCACATTGTTTCCTGTAATGGAATTCAAGTTGACACTCAGAAGATTGAAGTAGTGCAGAACTGGCCTAGACGCACATCTCCCACTGATATTAGGAGTTTTTTGGGGTTGATTGGTTATTATAGGAGGATTGTCGAGGAGTTTTCATCTATTTCATCCCCGTTGATTAAGTTAACTCGAAATGCAGCAAAGTTTCAATGATCTGAAGCTTGTGAGAAGAGCATCCAAAATTCAAAACTAGGTTGACTACTGCCTAGTGTTGACCTTACTAGAGGGACACAAGGCTTTGTTATGTATTGCGATGCACCCAAAGTTGGACTGGGTTGTTTATTGATGCAGAATGGAAAAGTTATAGCTTATCCCTCCAGACAGCTTAAGATTCACGAGAGGAATTGCCCAATCCATGATCCAGAGTTGGCTGTTGTAGTATTCATTTTGAAAATATGGCATCACTATCTCTATGGTGTTCATGTTGATTTGTTCACTGATCACAAGAGTCTTCAGTATATATTCAGTTAGAAAGAGCTTAATCTCTAATAGAGGTGGTGGTTGGAGTTACTCAAAGATTATGACATGAGTATTCTCTATCACCCAAGTAAGACTAATGTTGTTGTTGATGCTTTGAGTGGGTTGTCTATGGGTATTAATTCCCATGTTGAGGAAGCAAGAAAGAATTAGCGAGAGATATGCATATACTTGCACGATTGGGAGTCCGGTTAATGGATTCCAATAAAGGAGGAATGGTGTGATGAATGGGGTTGAATTATCACTAGTGTCCGAAGTGAAAGAGAAACAAGATCACAACCCTATTTTTCTTGAATTTAAGGCAAATGTTCATAAGAAAAAAGTGATGGCTTTTGAACAAGGGGGGATGTTGTATTGAGGTATCAAGGTAGATTGTGCATACTAAAGGTGGATGAAATTCAAGATAGGATCATGGAGGAAGCTCATAGCTCCAGATATTCTATCCATTCGGGTTCCACAAAGATGTATCATGACTTAAAAGAAGTTTATTGGTGGAGTAGTATGAAGAGGTGTATTGCAGAGTTCGTTGCTAAGTGCCTGAATTGCGAACAAGTCAAGGTAGAGCACTAGAGGCTTGGTGGTATGGCCCAGAATATAGAGATTCCAGAATAAAAGTGGGAGATGATCAATATGGATTTCATTGCCGGTTTACCGCGGTATCGCAAACCACATGATTCAATTTGGGTAATTGTAGATTGAATGAATAAATTAGTCCATTTCTTACTAGTAAAGACTACCTTTTCAATAGAAGGTTATGCCAAGTTGTATATTCAAGAGGTACTCAAGCTTCATGGAGTTTCGGTGTCCACCATATCAGATAGAGGTGTGCAACTCACCACACAATTCTGGAAGGTTTTCCAGAAATGTTTTGGTTCGAAGGTAAATTTGAGTACTGCTTTCCATCCTCAACTGATGGTCAAGAAGGGCGCACAATTCATACTTTAGAGGATATGTTGATGGAGTGTGTGATCAATTTAAAGAGTAATTAGGATGATCACTTACCTCCCATTGAGTTTGCTTACGACAACAATTATCACTCTAGCATTCATATGGCTCCTCATGAGGCTTTTTATAGGAGATGTTGATCAACTATTAGATAGTTTGAGGTTGGTGAAACTAGGTTGATAGGACCTGACTTGGTTCATCAAGTTATGGAGAAAGTGCAAATCATTCAAGAGAGGTTGAAAACAGCCCAAAGTCGTCAGAAATCCTATATTGATTCTAGGAGAAGAGACTTGGAGTTTGAGGTGGAGGATTGGGTTTATTTGAAGGTTTCACCCATGAAGTGCCTTATGAGGTTTGTCAAGAAGGATAAGCTTAGTCCCTGGTATATTGGTCCTTACGGGATATCCAAGAGGATTGGCAGTGTAGCCTATGAGTTGGAGCTACCGTCAGAGTTAGCAGCAGTCCATCCAGTATTGCATAGTGCAATGTTGAAGAAGTATATGGGTGATACTTCACTTATCATACCGACTAAACATATTGGTATTAAGGACAATCTATCTTATGAGGAGATTCCCATTCAGATTCTGGATTGTCCGGTTCGCAAGTTGAGAGCCAAGGAGGTAGCATCAGTCAAGGTATTATGGAGGAATCAGTTTGTTGAGGAAGCTAGTTGGGAGGCTGAGGGGGATATGAAGAAGAGATACCCACATCTCTTTGAGTTCGGAGAAATTCCAAATCTAGGTACTAATTCTTTTTTTGGTACTCTTTAATTGATATGTTGAGTGTGTTAAATTGCATGTTGGGTGGTTGAGCAAAATGCTAGATGTTGCCACCCTTAGTCTACTAAGAGTAATCTCATTTGAGGACGAATGTTCTCAATGGGGAGATATTGTAACATCTCACCTTAGAAAAAGCTAAATTTAGAAAGAGCAAATGTGAGATTTTGCTCTAGTTAAGCTTAAGTTGTGAGTTTTGGGTCAACTTCAAACGACCACAACTTTCAGTATGGGATGAGTTAGGTAGCCCATTAGATATCAAATAAAAGGTCTTTGAATCCTCTTTCCAACGCCACTGAGTTTGTTAAGTTTTGAGTTCGGATGAGGAAGATATGTCTATTTGAAGTCAGCATGTCTATTTAAGGAAAGTTACCCAAATTAATGAGGGGCTTTTCGGTCTTTTCCTTACCCCATCAGCTTTAAACATTTTCAGCAATATTTTAGGGATCAAAACTGATTTGGATAAGTTTCTACAATGCTAAATATGCTTAGGGTTTTGAGAAGAGTTCAAGAGCAGAAAAGAGGAAAGGTTCAAGGCGTCCGTCAAGATTCATGAGATTTTTCGGGGAATTACGCAAAATTAAGGTATGTAATCTTTCTTAGTGTTGGGTTCATTCACACACATGCCAATCAGGTGATTTTAAATCATTAATTTTGTTCTTGAGGTTGAATGATTTTCTTGAAGTTTCGTTCTTAAATCGTTAATGATGAGTTTGATGAGTTCTTGAGATGAATGTTAGGAGTTTGACGGTTGTTTTTAGTAGATTTTTGTGTACTTATGTAGGGTATTTGAATGTAAGTGACTTGGGAAGAAACCATTTGATTCTAGGTGAATTAGTGCCAAAACTCGAAGAAGAAAATTCATCAGAATATTTTGGGGAGGGGCTGAGGCAGTGCGCCTCAGATACGCAAGGGGGGCTGGGGCAGTGCATTAACAATGCGCCACATTTGAGTCTCTGAAGTTTAGGGGCTGGCGCCCAGCGCTAGAATTACGCCAGAGTTGCTTTCCTCCACCTTATTTTCGTAGTTTGCTCTGTCTAGGTTCTATTCAAGTGTACCTTTACTCCCTTTTGATTCTAACTACTGTAAACTACATCTAAACATCGAGAGATCATTCATAACATAAATCATTACCCTTGAATTTATAATTTAAATTCAAGGTAGAGTTAAGAGTAAAGTCTTGAGAATTCTTTCGAGTAAGTTTGAGAATTTTTTTACAATCTTTTAAAACTTTTTTTAAGACTTTAGTACTTGATTTTGAGGATTAGGAGAGTTGAGTTTCATTTTTCAAAATGAATATATGGTAACTACGTATTCTCAATAGTAAATGGCTTCACAATTAAAATAAGAGGAAACATTGATTTCCAAATGAGTTCATGAGGAGTTTTTGAGTAAAATCTTTTTTAAGAAAAACTTTTGAGTAATAATCTCAAAGCTTGAGAATGAGGAAATATTTTTAAACATATGAGCTGAGTATATTTTTGGGAGTAGTATTGAGCACCGATATGGGGAACGAGTTCATACAACTCAAAGTCCTTATAAACCATGTAGCCAACGTGAGTAGAAAGAGTCATACTTTTTAGATGATTCCTTATTACTTTTTAAGAATAGCTTCGTGGATCCATGCAGTTGAGGATGTCTTTTACTACGGCAAGTTATAGGAAAGTTCTGGAAGCGTGGACGAGATGTTGTATCATCACATAGCTCATAGTGATGGTTGTCGATTAAAGTATATCCCAAATTGAGTTATTTTGTATTATTACATACAACTGAGTTATTATTGTATTTTTAAATACATTGAGTTGTTATCTACTATTTTTAATGCTTTATATAAACTGCATATTTATTGTTGTTTTTGTGATGTATTGAGTTGAGTATCCATGAGTTGAGGTTCAGTTGAGTAGAGTTGAGGCGAGTATGTTTCCTTCTTTAGAAGTTCAAGCTTTTATGTTATGTCCAGTGTTCCCATTACATGCTCGTACATTCAATATACTGTGGCCATTTGTCTCGCACCATTTCATGATGGAGATATAGGAGATCGAGGTCATCAACAGGCGTTTCATAGACACCATAGTAGTTCGAGTTAGCTTTGGTGAGCCTCCTTGCTGCCGGAGGATCTCTTATTTATTTCAATTATTTTAGTTTTGTTAGGATAATCGGGGTCTTGTCGGGACATCCCTCATAGTATTAGAGGCTTCTTGGATAGATAGTGGTATTTGAGGAATCTTTCTTTCATTTCCCTTGTTAATGTTTTAAAGACTATGAGTTGAACACTTGTGTTTATTTGAGTATTTTGAGTTAAATGCTTTATTTATGAGTTGAGTTGTTCGTGTAATTCTATTCAACTTAAGTAAGTCTTCCTCTGAGAGTAAATCCAGGCCAAGGGTTCACTTGGGGCCAACAATAGTTCTCAAGTGCCAACCATGTCCAGGGTGTACGTTCGTGGCGTGACAGCTCACTCAGAATTGGTGTAGTTCAAAATGAGAACCTTTTGTGATGTTTTTGGGAGTATATGTAGTTCCACAATGATTTTGTCTTGGTATAGGAATATTCTTTAGAGTAGACTGCCTTTTTTTCCACTCTTGCTAGCTGGGCTTGGAGTTGACTGGACACTATGATTATTTATGCTTAGAGGCTGATGTTCATGGTTCAAGGCCGTTATATCTAGTTTAAGTATAATGTTCAGGGTTTCAGGACATATTCCCATTCTGAGGATGATGTTTTACGGTTCGAGACTATTACCTCTAGTTAGAGGCTATCACATTGGGTTTGAGGCCCAACATAAACTTGTTAGCTTTTCTGTGTACCTATTGGCTTATGGGAGGTCTATTCAGATAATATTTAAACTGGCACATGAGTTTACCTTCAGGGATTAAACGGGGTCTAGTTGGGTTTAGTTTTAGTAGTACTTACATTTATCTTCGGTATACTCATGTATTTTCATTCTTTTCCCGCTTTGACCTTTGTTTTTGTCTGGATTCACTCATTTCTAATTGTATTCACTGTAACACCTCTGTCTTAGAAAGATCTCTTTTTAGAAAGAACTAAATTGAAAATAGCCAAATTGAGAATTTTGCGAGGTAGCCTTAAATTGTGAGTTTTGGGTTAACTTAAAATAACCATACTTTTAGATCAACATGAGTTAGATGGCCCTTAAGATATCAAATGAAAGCTCTTTGAATACTCTTTCCAACACCACTGATATTGCTAAATTTTGAGTTTGTATGACGGAGATATATCTGTTTCAGCTCAGCTTGTCTGATTAAGGAAAGTTCACTCGAATTAAAGAGGGGTATTTTGGTCTTTTACCTACCCCATTAGTTTTAAGCATTTTTTTGCCCAATTAGGGGTCTAAATTGATTTAGATCAGTTTTCACAATTCTAAAATACGCTTAGCGAGTGAAGTTCAAGAAGAGAGAAAGGGCAAAGTTCAAGCGTTCGTTCAAGATTCTAGCAATTTTCGAGGAATTTCTCCAGGGATTTGATCCTTACGAGGTATGTGAGCTTCCATAGTGTTGGGTTTGTTCGCCCTCACTCCAATAATATAATCCCTTACCCAAGAATTCATTCGTAAAGTTGATTTTTGAATTCTTTAGTTAAATTGATAAATTGAGGTCTTTGAAGTCCTAGAGATGAGAATTTTGCAAAATAGTTGAATTGTTTGATTAGTTCTTTGTGTGGGTTTCGCTGAAAATGTTCAAGGTTAGGAAAATGTGTGTATCTTGACCTTACATTTGCAGTGGGTATGAGTTGAATCGAGATTGAGAAGGAGAAGAAAAGATCGGGGAAATAATTGCGCCCAATTATGGGTCGCGGAGGTGCTTAAAATTTCAATCCCCAAATAATTACCCCATTTCCCCGTGGCAGAGAGGATACGGAGTCCTTTGCCTCTAAAATTATTTTGTGACCAAAAATTTAAATCCATGTCCGCGTCGCGCCAGTGTTCTTTAAATCGGGTCTTCACTCATTCGTATGATCAATTATCTTAACCTTCCTAAATCATTGAGAGGTCCTATATTCCAAAGTATAATTCTTGAATTCACATTTCAAATTCAAGATAGAGTTAAGGGTAAAGTTCAAGGGAGTTCTTTCAAGTCATTTTGAGAAGTCTTTTACAAACTTTTAAAACTTATTTTCAGCCTTGAGTACTTGAGTATGAGGATAAAGAGAGTTGAGTTTCATATTTTTCAAAATGAATATATGGAAAGTAAGTATTCCCAAGAGTAAATGGTTTACATTTAAATTGAGAGAAAACTTTGATTTCCAAATGAATTCTTTTGAGTAATAATCTCAAAGTTTGAGGATGAGGAAATGTTTTTAAACATATGAGCGTGAGTTATATTATTGGGAGAAGTATTGAGCACCGATATACGGACAAGTTGAGACAACTCAAAATCCTCATAAACCGTGTATGCCAACATGGGTAAAGGGTTGTACTTTTAAGATGATTCCTTATTTCTTTTAAGCATAACTTAGTGGATCAACTTAGTTGAGGATATCTTATACTCCCGCAAGTTATAGGACAGTTTTGGCAGCGTGGGTGAGATGTTGTATCATCACATAGCTCATACGGATGGTTGTCGGTTAAAGAATCTCCCAAATAAGAGTAAAAGTGTTATAATTTTATTTTAAATATATGGAGTTATTATCTACTTTTTTAAAAGCTTTCTATATAATGCATCTTTAGTGTTGCTTTAAATGAACTGAGTTGAGTACTTCTAAGTTTGAGTATCCTTGAGTTGAGTTGAGATGTGGTGAGTATGCTCTTTTCCTATATAGTTCAAGCTTATGATTGTGCTTTAGATTTCCCCTTACATGTTCGTTCATTCCATATACTGATGTCATTTGGCCTGCATCTTTTATGATGCAGATACGTGTAGACATGATTATGAACAGGCGCTTCGTTGCTACCACTTACCGTTCGAGTTAGCTTTGGTGAGCCTTCTTGCTTCTGTAGGATTCCATTTATGTCTTTTTGTTTTGTTAGGATGTCGTAGGTCTTATCCCAACTTCTATTATAGTTATTAGAGAATTCATGGATAGATAGTAGTGTTTTGAGGAGTCTTCATTTCCATTGTTAAATGTTTAAGACTTTAGTTGCCTCATTTGGCAAGTTGAATTATTGTTTCTAAATATTCTGATTTAAGTATTTGAGACATTCGAGTTGAGTTACATTTGAGGTTCATTTATTATTGAATAAGTCTTCCGCTGAGAGTTGAGCCAGGCCAAGGGTTCGCTTGGGGCCAACCATGGTTCTCAAGTGTCGGCCACGTCCAGGGTGTAGGCTTGGAGTATGACAAACTTTGTATCAGAGAACATAGTTCAAGAGTCCTAGGGTGTCTATAAAGTTGTGTCTATTGAGTCTTAGTTATCGGTGTGAAGCGCACCACATCTATAATTAGGAGGATGCAATATTTAAGAACTATCTCACTTTTTTCATACTCTTTTCGAGTGATAGAGTTCAACTCTACAAAATTTCTTTCTAATATTTGCTTGCACGTATCTTTCAGATCATGCCTCCACGAAGAGTGGTTGTCCTACTAGGAGGAATGATGATCCCCCAGGATTAAGGGGTCTCCAATGCACCAGAAGTGCAACCCTAAGGATAGGTCACTAATGCTGAGTTTTGGGATGCTATCTGGATGTTGAGTCATGTTGCGACCAACCAAGCTGGGTAATAGAGAGGGAATCGATAGGATGTGGCTGATACATCTAGGATCCGTGAGTTCTTGAGGATGGATCCTCTAGACTTCACCGGCTCAAGTGTCACTAAGGATTCAAAAAACTTTGTGGAAGAGTTTCAGAAAGTGTTTGAGATGATGTATGTTGCGAATGTTGAATGTGTGGAACTAGTTGTATACCAACTAAAGGGGCACTAATTATGAGCTGGTCTGTGTTCGAGAGTGCCTTCATGGGGTGTTTATTTCCCCGTGAGCTGAGAGAGGCAAAGGTAAGAAAATTCCCCTCCCTTAAGTAGGAATCCATGAGTGTGCATGAGTACAACCTTAAGTTCACTCAATTGTCCCGTTATGCTCCGGATATGGTTGCTGATATAAGGAGCAGGATGAGTTTCTTTGTGTCTGGGCTGTCTTGCTTGTCAAGACAACTATGTTTATAGCGGACATGGACATAACAAGGCTTATGATCCATGTGCAGGAGGTTGAGAAGGACAAGTTAAGAGATAGGGAAGAGTTCCGCAACAAAAAGTCTAAGACAATAGGTAATGAGTCTGGGCATCAGAAGAGTAATGTGAACCAGTCATCTTTTCAACAAAAGCAAAATGAACGTGCTCCATCATCTACTAGTGCACTTGCACCAAAGAACAGAGGTGAGTTTGGGAATCAGAACTCACAAAACTTCAGAGCTAGACTTTCACAATCTCAAGGTAGTGTGGCACAAGGACGTAATTGAACTCGTGCATATGCAAAGTGTGGTAGGAACAACCTAGGAGCGTGTCGTGATGACTCCACTGGTTGCTTCAAGTGTGGTCATAATGGTCACTTCATGAGAGAGTTCCCTAAGAATAGGAAGGGTAGTGGTAATGGAGGCAATAGAGCCCAATTATCTTCAGTGGCTCCGCTAAACTAAGTTGCACCTAGAGGAGGTACTTTAGGGACATGCAGAGGAGCGAATCGTCTGTATGTTATTACCAGTCTCCAAAAGCAACATAATTCACCTGATGTTATCACTGGTATGATCAAAGTCTGTACTTTTGAGGTATATGCATTTCTTGATCCATGAGAGTATATCTTTTTTTACTCCATATATTGCTATGAATTTTCTTTTTCTTCCCGAGCAACTTCTTGAGCCCTTCACTGTTTCCACACCTGTTGGTGAGTCTATTCTAGCCGAGAGAGTTTGTCGTAATTCTACCATTTCTGTCAATCACAAGGACACCATGGCTAACTTAGTCGAGTTAGATATGGTGGACTTTGATGTTATTATAGGCATGGACTGGCTTCATGCTTTTTATGCATAAGTTGATTGTAGAACTCGAGTAGTTAAATTTCAATTTCCTAATGACCCAGTTATAGAGTAGAGGAGTAGTTCAGCAGTGCCTAAGGGTCGTTTTATTTTGTACCTTAAGGCCAGAAATTTAATTTCTAGGGGGTAGATCTATCACTTAGTCCGAGTTAATGACTCTAGTGTTAAGACACCACCTATTAAGTCAGTTCTAGTTGTGAGTGAAGTTCCAGAGGTCTTTCTAGATGATCTTCCCAGAGTCCCTCCAGGGAGAGAAATAGACTTTAGTATAGATATGCTTCCTGATACTCGTCCTATCTCTATTCCGCCATATAGAATGTCTCCCGTTGAATTGAAAGAGTTAGAAGAGCAGTTGAATGACCTTCTTGATAAAGGTTTTATTCGACCAAATGTCTCACCTTGGCGCGCTCCTATCTTATTAGTGAGGAAGAAATATGGTTCTTTTTTAATATGTATTGATTACCGTCAATTGAACAAGGTTACTATAAAGAATAAGTATCCCCTTTCGAGAATTGAGGATCTTTTCGATCAACTTTAGGGTGCCACCAATTTTTCTAAGGTAAACCTTAGACCTGGCTATCATTAGTTGACAGCATTGGAGAATGATATTCCAAAGACAACATTCAGGACCCGCTATGGTCATTATGAGTTTCTGGTTATGTCTTTTGGCTTAGCTAATGCTCCTGCAGCGTTCATGGACCTTATGAATAGAGTGTTTAAGCTCTATCTTGATATGTTTGTTATCTTATTCATTGATGACATTCTAATTTATTTGAGAAATGAAGAGGATCATGCTAGTCATCTCAAAGTAGTTCTTCCTCAGAGAGTTGTATGCCAATATTTTCAAGTGTGAGTTTTGGCTTGAGCCTGTGGCATTCTTAGGCCATATTATTTCTTGTGATGGGATTCGAGTTGACACTCAGAAGATTGTGGCAGTGCAGAACTGGCCCAGACCCACATCTCCAACTGATATTAGGAGTTTCTTGAGGTTCATCTATTTCATCCTTTTTGACAAAGTTGACTCATAAGATAGCGGGGTTTCAATGGTATGAAGCTTGTGAGAAAAGCCTTACGCAATTGATAACGTGGTTGACTACTATCCCAGGGTTGACCTTATCGGAGGGTACACAAGGCTTTGTTGTGTATTGTGATAGGCCGAGAGTTAGACTGGGTTGTGTATTGATGCAAAATGACAAGGTTATAACTTATGCCTCCAAAAATCTTATGATCCACGAGAAACATTACCCAACCCATGATCTAGAGTTTACTGCTGTAGTGATCACTTTGAAAATATGACGTCACTATCTTTATGGTGTGGATGTTGATGTGTTCACCGATCAAAAGAGTCTGCACTATGTATTCAGTTAGAAACAGCTTAATTTCAAACAGAGAATGTGGTTGGAGTTGCTCAAGGATTATGACATTAGTATTCGCTATCACCCAAAAAAGGCTAATGTTGTGGTTGATTCCTTGAGTAGGTTGTCTATGGGCAGTACTTCCCATGTTGAAGAAGGCAAGAAAGAGTTAGCCAAAGACGTGCACATATTTGCATGATTGGGAGTCTGGTTAATGGATTCCAATGAAGTAGGAGTAGTGGTGATGAATGGGGTTGAATAATTATTAGTGTTTGAAGTGAAAGAGACACAAGACCAATACCCTGTTTTGCTTGAATTGAAGGGTAATGTCCATAAGCAGAAAGTGATGGCTTATGAACAAGGGGGAGATGGTGTATTGAGATATCATAGTAGATTGTGTGTACCAAAGGTGGATGACTCCAAAAAATGATCATGGAGGAAGCTTATAGCTCCAGATACTCTATTCATCTGGGTTCCACAAAGATGTATCGTAACTTGAATGAACTCTATTGGTGGAGTAGTATGAAGAGGTGTATTGTAAAGTTCGTTGCTAAGTGCCCGAATTGCCAACAAAGCAAGGTAGAGCACCAGAGGCCCAATGGTATGGCTTAGAACATAGAACATCTAAAATGGAAGTGGGAAATGATCAATATGGATTTCATTTATGGTTTTTTGCAGTCTCACAGGCAGTATATTTCTATTTGGGTGATTGTAGACCAAATGACTAAATCAACCCATTCTTTGCCGGTAGTCAGACTTAAAGGAGTTCTGGTATCCATTATTTCAGATAGAAGTGCGCAATTCACCGCATAATTTTGGAAGTCTTTCCAGAAAGGTTTGGGTTCGAAGGTGAACCTTAGTACTGCTTTCCATCCCCNTCTAAAATGGAAGTGGGAAATGATCAATATGGATTTCATTATGGTTTTTCGCAGTCTCACAGGCAGTATAATTCTATTTGGGTGATTGTAGACCGAATGACTAAATCAACCCATTCTTTGCCGGTAGTCAGACTTAAAGGAGTTTCGGTATCCATTATTTCGGATAGAGGTGCGCAATTCACCTCATAATTTTGGAAGTCTTTCCAGAAAGGTTTGGGTTCGAAGGTGAACCTTAGTACTGCTTTCCATCCCCAGACTGAAGGTCAAGTAGACCGCACAATTCAGACTTTAGAGGATATGTTGAGGACGTGCATGATCGATTTCAAGGGTAATTGGGATGATCACTTACCTCTCATTGAGTTTGCTTACAACAACAGTTATTACTCTAGTATTCAGATGGATCCTTTTGAGGCTCTATATGGGAGAAAATGTAGATCTCCTATTATATGGTTTGAGGTTGGTGAAGTTAGGTTGATAGGATCAAACTTGGTTCATCAAGCTATGGAGAAAGTGAAGATCATTCAAGAAAGGTTGAAAAGAGCATAAAGTCGTCAGAAATCCTATACCGATGTTAGGAGAAAAGACTTAAGTTTGAGGTGGACGATTGGGCTTATTTGAATGTTTCACCCATGAAGGGTGTTATGAGGTTTGGCAAGAAGGGGAAGCTTAGTCCCTGGTATATTGGTCCTTATAGGATATCCAAGAGGGTCGACAATGTAGCTTATAAGTTGGAGCTACCGCTAGAATTAGAAGTAGTCCATCCGGTATTCCACATTTCAATGTTAAAGAAGTGTATGGGTGATCCTTCACTTATTATAGCTAATAAAAATATCGGTATGAAGGACAACCTATCTTATGAGGAGATACCTGTTGAAATACTTGATCATCAGGTTCGCAAGTTGAGAACCAAAGAGGTAGCATCAGTCAAGGTCTTATGGAGAAACCAATTTATTGAGGAAGCTACATGGGAGGCTGAGGAGGATATTAAGAAGAGATACCCACATCTCTTTTATTTTGGAGAAATTCCAGACCAAGATAGTGACTTTTCGAAAAACACTCTTTAAATTTATATGATATGTTGTGTTAATTTGCATGTTGGGTGTTTGAACTGGGTGTTAGAAGTTGCCACCCTTAGTTCTTTTAGAGTGATCTCATTCAAGGACGAATGTTCCCAAGGGGAGATATTGTAACACCACGGTCTTAGAAAGAGCTTTGTTTAGAAAGAACTAAATTGGAAAGAGTCAAATTGAGAATTTTGCAAGGTAGCCTTAAATTGTGAGTTGTGGGTGAACTTAAAATAACCATAACTTTCAGAGCAGGACGATTTAGGTGTCCCATAAGATATCAAATGAAATAACTTTGAATCCTCTTTTCAATGCCACCGAGTTTGCTAAATTTTGAAATCGGATGAGGGAGATATGCATGTTTGAGTTGAGTTTATCAGATTAAGGAAAGTTCATCCGAATTAAAGGGGTATTTTGATCTTTTCCTTACCTCATTAGTTTTAAGCATTTTTTTCACCCAAATAGGAGTCTAAACTGATTTAGATCAATTTTTACAAATCTAAAATATGCTTAGGGTTTTAGAGAGAAGTTCAAGAGGAGTGAAAGGAGAAAGTTCAAGCGTTGTTCAAGATTCTTGTAATTTTCGAGGAGTTGCTAAGGATTTGATCCTTATGAGGTATGCAAGCTTCCATAGTGTTGGGTTTTGTTCTTCCTCACTCCAATCATGTATTCTTTTGCCCTCAAATTCATTCTTGAAGTTGATTTTTGAGTTCTCGAGAAGTTCTTGAGTTAAATTGATAATTGACATCTTAGAAGTCCTAGAGGTGAGGGTTTTGCGAAATAGTTGAGTTATTTGACTAGTTCTTTTTGTGGGTTTCGCTGAATATGATATGGGTTATGAGAATTTGTGTATTTGGACCTTAGATTTGCAGTGAGTATGAGTTAAATCGAGATTGGAGAAGAGAAGAAAATAGCACTGAGGCGCTTAGAATTTCAATCTCTAGATAATTACCTCCTCTCCGTGTCGCGGAGAGGATAAAAAGTCCTCTGCCTCAAAAATTAGTCGTGACCAAAAATTTAATTCCCTCTTCGTGTCGCGCCACTGTTCTTTGAATTAGGTCTTCACTCATTTGTATGATCAACTATCTTAACCTTCCTAAATCATTGAGAGGTCCTACATTCCAGAGCATAAGTGTTGAATTCACATTTCAAATTCAAGATAGAGTTAAGAATAAAGTTCAAGGGAGTTCTTTCGAGTCATTTTTAGACGTCTTTTACAAACTTTTTAAACTTGTTTTAAGACTTGGGTACTTGAGTATGAGGATTAGGAGAGTTGAGTTTCATTTTTCCAAAATGAATATATGGGAACTAAGTATTCCCAAAAGTAAATGTTTTACATTTAAAATGAGAGGAAACTTTGATTTCCAAATGAGTTATGAAGAGTTTTTTAGCACCGTCTCTTTAAGAGAACCCTTTTGAGTGATAATCTCTAAATTTGAGGATGACGAAATCTTTTTAATCATATGAGCATGAGTTATATTATTTGGAGTAGTATTGACTATCGATATGGGGACGAGTTCAGACAACTCAAAGTCGTCATAAACCATATATGCCAATATGGGTAAAGGGTCATACTTTTTAGATGATTCCTTATTGCTTTTAAGCATAGCTTAGTGGATCCACTTAGTTGAGGATGTCTTATACTCCAGTAAGGTATAGGACTGGCAGCGTGGGCTAGACGTTGTATCATCACATAGCTCATAGTAATAGTTTTGGGTTAGAAAATCTCCCAAATAAGAGTAAAAGAATTATTATTGTATTTTAAATACATTGAGTTATTATCTACTTTTTAAAAAGTTTTCTTTATAATGTATCTTTATTGTTGCTTTATACTGAACTGAGTTGAGTACTTCTGAGTTTGAGCATCCTTGAGTTGAGTTGAGTTGAGATGAGGTGAGTATGTTCTTTTTTTTTACAATTCAAGCTTACGTTTGTGCTTTAGAGTTCTCCTTACATGCTCGAACATTCCATGTACTGGCGCCATTTGGCCTGCATCTTTTATGATGATGATACAGGTAACCAGGGTTATCAACAGACACTTCGTTGATATCACTTGCAGTTCGAGTTAGGTTAGGTGAGCCTCCTTTCTTCTGGAGGATTCCATTTATATCTTTAAGTTTTGTTACGATGTCGTAGGTCTTGTCATGACTTCCATTATAGTTATTAGGGGCTTCATAGATAGATAGTAGTGTTTGGATGAGTCTTTTCATTTCCATTGTTAAATGTTTAAGACTTGAGTTGCCTCTTTTGGTCAGTTGAATGTTTATTTCTAAATATTTTGATTTAAGTATTTGAGACAGCCGAGTTGAGTTACATTTGAGGTTCACTTATTGTTGATTAAGTCTTCTGCTGAAAGTTCCGCCTAGCCAAGGGTTCGCTTGGGGTCAGCAATGGTTCTCGAGTGTCGGTCATGTCCAAGGTGTAGGCTCAGGGTGTGATATTTACCTTTCTTGCTCAGTGGATCTATGATGCTTACTGAGTCCTTTGTTTTTGTACTTATGCTATATTGTGCATCTTTTTGGTGATATAAGTCCTAGTACCTGCTATTAGCGATGATCGTTCGTTCCATATTTTGTAGCTTGTGGATATAGGAGATGAGAGTGAGAACTTGGCGTCCTAGACCAACATGTCTCCTTATGTGCTTATGTTAGCTAGTTTTTTGCCTTTGATGCATCTTGTTGTGGTCCACTTTTGGGACTTGTATTTTTTTCTTATTATACAGCTTTATACTTGTGACTTGCCTGTTTTGGGAGGGTTCCAATTGGATATAATTTTTGGTTTGCTTCCATTTCTATCTTTTCTTTTGTTTGTGTTATTTTTGTTTTTCTCTATCCTTGTACTCATTACTTGTCATTCTAGGTACGCGTTGTCTTACATACTAGCGGGTTATACTAAGTGCTATCATGCCTCGAGGGATCGAGTCATGACAAAAAGTTTTTGTTGTAAATAATTTAGACTTTTTGTTTTTCAACATCTAAATATATAAAAGTAGTTTTTGTTTAAAAATTAATCAATGTGAAATTCAAATAAAACATAAATTGATCTAAAACTTATCAATAAAATATTTTCAAAACTTGATATGACAATTGATAGTAGTTATGACTAAGTGTGTGCTAATTTGGGATGGTGTTGGCTGATGATGATGTAGGGTGTGGGTACTATCTTCTGGTATAGTAGTTTGCAATAGTAATTAGTTATGGTGGTTGGTAGTGATAGTTGAATTTGTAGTAAAATGATACTGATAGCTAATGATGGTGGTGAATGATAATGACAGTTAGCTATATATAATGATGGTAATAATTAATAGGTATTAGTGGATGCACTAATTGTTGGTGATGATTAGAAATGATGATTAATGATGACGATGATGGATTTTGTTTAATGATGATTCAAGAAACTTACTATGGGCAAAAACAATAAAATTAACGACTCTTAAAATATATAGTAATAGTTTGAAAAAAAATTCTTATCAATACGCATATACACATGTATTTTTTTATTTGCTTAAGTTATTTGTTCATCAATCTAAATATAAAATATTTCTCAAACTAAAATTTCATAAGTCATTTCGTTTACATTTACTGTCCGAATATTATATTCTTTTTGTCTCTCATGCATTGAAAATGTATTGATATTCATTCGAAAACTTGAGAAGTTGATATCCTTTATGTAATTGTTACAAGTAAAAATTACCTAATTATAATATATATTGAGGACCTTTAAAGTTAATTAAAGTCCGTAGAATCTTAGTAGCTCAGTTGATTCGCTACTTGAACTCCCACCTTGTTTGTGGGGGGAAAACTTCTTCTACGTTTTCTAAATTTCCACGTTTTTATTTTATTTTGATTTTAATTAAAATTAACTTTTTGTATCCACCGTTATCATCATTTTTTGTCTTTCTTTATTTCGTTTAGTTAATTGGTTTACAGATTATATATATGAGTAATATACATGATGCTTAACAAATAACAATTGATGATGATTTTCCACTTTTGATAATTTCTCATGTTTTTCTTTCACTTCTAATTTTTGATCGAGAAATTGGACAAAACAGTGTCAGCGAATGTTGCATAAAGATAAAAGATATATATCTTTATTAATTGACGTAATACACGTGCTAAACACGTACACGAAAATAATATAAAATAATAAGCATGAAAATTTAAGATGTCGTAAGTTTTTTTTTTTGCTTCCTCTTAAATTACTCTTTTGTTAATTTAAGTTGTTTATAATTTTATTTATATAAATATAAAAAGAGAAATGGAATGAAAAAAAAAAGATCAAATAAATGTATAATAATCGATGAGATCAAATTTCCTATTATTATTTTATTTTTTGGCACTTGCCTTTTTCTTTTCATTTGTTTTTCTTAAGCATCTAATTATTTAATTTTCTATTCAACTTCAAAATTTTAATAATTAAAATATTATTTGTAAAAATGAAGAAGGGACAATATAGAACACTTGCAACAACATTGATGACACAAAAGTAACATTGCCAAATTATTTTATTATATTTTGTGAATTCAATAATTATTATTTTTATTTAAACCGTAACAAAATAAGTGTTATCAATATAGGAATATTGATTGACAAATACATCAATATTAAATCATTAGAGGTAAAAACAAAATGTGTAAAAGAACTTTTTGATATTGAATTGAAAAAGACCATGAATCATATTATAACAATAACATATATAGTCAAAGGTGAAAGAAGGGTTAAATGTATATATATAGTCAGTCAAAGATATGAATATAGAATGTACGCAAGATAAGAATATATATATATATATATATACTAGTTCTCGAATAAGTGTGTTGCACATGTATCTTATGCTAATTAGTATTAATATTCTAAAATAGTAAAAATAATATTGAAGTATATATGTGATAAAAATTGTAGGAGAAAAATATAAGTGTGAATTGATCTTAGTAGCTCAGTTTGTTGGCTACTTGAACTCTCACCTTGTTGGTGAGGGCATAGACTTCTTCTACGTTTTCTACATTTCTATGTTTTCTTTTTATTTTAATTTTAATTCAAAACAACTTTTTGCATCCTCCATCATATTCATTTTTTGTATTTATTTATTCATGTTAGTTAGTAAATTTAAAGATTATTTATGAATTATACACATGCTTAACAATGGACAATGATTCTCCACTTTTGATAATTTCTCATATTTTTCTTTTGGTTAAATTTTTTGTTGATAAAATGGATGAAACAAGCATGTTGTCACGGAATGTTGCTAAAAAATTAAAGGTTTATATCTTTATTGATTGATGTAATACACACGTGCAATGTACATGCACTAAACTTGTATAAATAATGAGCATCGAAACTTAAGATGTCTTATTTTATTTTTTCCTCAAAAATACCTTGTTTGTTATTTTAAGGTATTTTTGTAAGATTATTTATATAAGTAGAAAAAAGAAATTGAATGAAACAAATAAAATATCAAATAAATGTAGATATTGATGAGATCAAAATTCCTAGTATCTTTTTCTTTTTTTGGCACTTGCCCTTTTCTTTTCATTTACTTTCTTTAGTGCATAATTATTTAATTTTCTATAAAACTTCAAAATTTAAATTTTTAAGATATTATTTGAAAAAAGAGGAAGAGAGAAGATATAACACTTGCAATAACATTAATGACACAATAAAAATATAAAAGTAACAGTACAAAATTATTTCATTATATTTTGGGAATTCAATAAAAATTATTATTATTATGATGTCCGTAAATAAGTGTTATCTATATAGGAATATTGAATGAAAATACATAAATATTTAATCAATAGTGGTAAAATTTAAATAACTAAAGAAAACATTTTGATATTGAATGGTAAAAGTCAATTAATCACATTATAACAATAACAAATCTAGTCAAAGGTCAAAGAAGGGTTCAATGCGTGTGTATATATATATTGTCACGCCCCGAGCCTACACCCTGGGAGAGACTGACACTCGGGAACCATTGATGACCCCAAGCGAACCATTGGCCTGGCATAACTCATAGCGGAAGACCTAAATAACAGGAAACAGTCTTAAAGGACAACTCATGCAAAATCATACAGAAATATTAAACTAGCCAAAATGGCAACTCAAGTTTTACCGTATACAACTGAAAACGGAAAGACTAAAGAACTATAACTACTCGTCTATGAAGCCTCTAAAATAAAGAGGGATGTCGGGACAACATCCCCGATCATCCTAACAACTAAAATACTAAAACAAATGATAAAAGGAGTCATCCGGATAGCAAAGAGGCTCACCAACTGACTCAAAGTGCTCAACTGGATCAACGAGGAGTTGGATGTTGATCCTGGTTACCTGTGTCTGCATNACTATAACTACTCGTCTATTAAGCCTCTAAAACAAAGAGGGATGTCGGGACAAAATCCCCGATCATCCTAACAACTAAAATACTAAAACAAATGATAAAAGGAGTCCTCCGGATAGCAAAGAGGCTCACCAACTGACTCAAAGTGCTCAACTGGATCAACGAGGAGTTGGATGTTGATCCTGGTTACCTGTGTCTGCATCATGAAACGATGCAGGCCAAATGGCGTCAGTACACTGAATGTATGAGTATGCGAGGGGAATGCTAAAATAAGACATAAGCTTGAAAAGAATCTGAAGAGAACACTTACCTTAGATTTACTCAACTCATGAATACTCAACGCAAATGCAAAGTGAAAACAACAATAAGGGTGCAGTTTATACAAAGCATTTAAAACAGTAGATGACAACTCAATGTATTAAAAAGATACAATAGCAACTCAATTTACATATAAAGTAATATAATATTGTAGGAGTTTCTCTAACCGACAATCACCACTAATAGCCCAAGTGGTGATACAGCGTCTCGCCCACGCTGCCAGGACTGTCCTATACTTTGCCATCATATAGAATGCCTCAACTAAGTGGATCCACTAGTCTATGCTAAAAAGAACTAAGGAATCATCTAAAAAGTATGATCTTTTCTACCCATGATGGCTACATCGTTTATGGGGACTTTAGTTATTATGAACTCATTCCCATATCAGTGCTCATTACATATACTCAGCTCATATGTTTTAAAAACGAAAGTATTTCTGTGATTTGAGATAATTACTTAAAAACTAGCTCAAAGGCTCTTTTGGAAATCGGTGTTTCCTTTCTTGCTCAAATATGAAAACATTTTAACTCTTGGAAATACTTAATTCCCGTATAATATTTTGAAGAAATGAACTTTGATCTTACTCTTTACTCAACTCAAAACTCAAGTCTTAAAACAAAGTTAAAATGTTTGTAAAAGACTTTTGGCTTGACTCTTGTGTTCTCTTGACTTACTCTCAACATTCCTTGAATTGAATTATTGATTCAAGGTTCATGATCTCATGTTTATGGATGATTTCATGATGTTTAGACGTACCTTAGAGTGTAGGAATCAACTACGAAACATAGGTACGTTTCCAGGTAACTAGTACGGAAAGAAGTGAGAAAAGGTAGAAGAACTGGCGTCCCGGCGCTCTAAGAGGCGCGGGGCGCTAGAGCCCGAACTTCAGAGAGATGGGTTGGGGTGTTGTGGCTGGCGTGGCGCCCCATATCCCAAACTTCAGACTCTGAGTGGGGCGCTTTGGGAGGCGCGACACCCCAAGCCCTTGCCCAGAAATTCACTGTTTTTTCTTCTTCGCTTTTCAACTCTAAACCCCCCCAAATTCAGTTAGTTCTTTCCCCAAACACCTAGAATCAACTATATCATCAATATATGCAAGATTCAACTCGAAATCACACCTAATTTCCTGAATCAAACTCAAGAAACTTCAACAACAAGAACCCACAAGATTTCAAACCAATTATCATCAAGAACTCATAATATTTTCTTTCAAAACGACACCTTCGCTGAATTGAATCATGATTGGTGTGTGGGTGAACTAACCCAATGCTATGTGATCTCACATACCTCGTAGGGATTACCCCTTGACGAAATCCACGACCTTAGCTTCAAAATTTGGCGATTCTTGCTCCTTCTCCTCTTTTCTCCTCTTCTTTGCTCTTTTCTCAAAACCTTAACCCTTTTTCCAAAAGCATAAACTGACCAAGTTCAGTTTAGAGCCCAATTAAACTCCTATAAACGAAATAAAATATAAGGAAAAGACCAAAATACCCTTCCAAAATCCGGTTTTGACTTTCTTTATCTAGACAGCCCAACTTCGAATGGGCATATCTCACTCACACGAACTCGGAATTGAGGAAACTCGGTAGCGTTGGAAAGATAATTCCAAGATATTTTCTACGATATCAATTAGATCAGCTAACTCATCATTATATAGGAGTTATGGTCGTTTGAAGTTGACCCAAAACTCAAACTTAACGTCATCTTGTCAAATTTTCCAAATTTTCATTCTTTCCAAAAATGACTCTTTCTAATTCTAGCTCTTTCTAGTTGCGGGATGTTACAATATCTCCCCCTTGAGAAAATTCACCCTCGATTGAGATCAATCTTAGTAGGCTAAGGGCGTAATATCTAACATTCAGTTCAAACACCCAACAAGCAAAAATGCAAATACAATATGCCAATTTAAAAATATAAATGCCAAGAAAAGGATTAGTACCTTAATTTGGAAATTCTCCGGATTNAAATTCACCCTCGATTGAGATTAATCTTAGTAGGCTAAGGGTGTAACATCTAACATTCAGTTCAAACACCCAACAAGCAAAAATGCAAATACAATATGCCAATTTAAAAATATAAATGCCAAGAAAAGGATTAGTACCTTAATTTGGAAATTCTCCGGATTGGAAAAGATGTGGATATCTCTTCATCATATCCTCCTCAGCTTCCCAAGTAGCTTCCTCAACAAACTGACTTTTCCAAAGAACTTTGACTGATGCTACTTCCTTAGTCCTCAACTTGTAAACTTGGAGATCTAAAATCTGAATAGGAATCTCTTCATAAGATAAGCTATCATTGATACCACTATCTTCAATTGGAATGATTAATGAAGGATCGCCAATACACTTCTTCAACATTGAGATGTGAAATACCGGATAAACCACTGCTAATTCTTGTGGTAGCTCCAACTCATAAGATACATTTCCAACCCTTTGGGATATTCAGTAAGGGCCAATATACCAGGGACTAAGTTTCCCCTTCTTACCAAATCTCATAACACCTTTCATGGGTGAAACTTTCAAGTAGACCCAATCATCTACTTCAAACTCTAACTCCCTTATCCTAACATCAGTGTACAATTTCTAACGACTCTGCGTTGTTTTCAACCTCTCTTGAATCACTTTCACCTTCTTCATAGCTTGATGAACTAGGTCTGGTCCTACCAACCCAGCTTCACCAACTTCAAACCATCTAATAGGAGATTTGCATCTTCTTCCATAAAGAGCTTCGTAGAAAGCCATTTGGATGCTAGAGTAGTAACTATTATTATAAGCAAACTCAATGAGAGGTAGGTGATCATCCCAATTACCTTTGAAGTCAATCACGCAAGCCCTCAATATATCCTCCAAGTTCTGAATAGTGCGCTCTGCTTGACCATATGTATGAGGATGAAAAGCAGTACTTAAGTTTACCTTTAAACCCAAGCCGTTCTGAAAGGACTTTCAGAACTGTGCAGTAAATTGGGGGCATCTCTATCAGAAATAATGGAGACCGAAACCCCATAAAGTCTGACTACTTCTTGAATATACATCTTAGCATAATCCTCTACTGAGTAGGTAGTCTTTACTGGCAAAAAGTGGGCTAATTTTATCATTCTATCAACACACAACCCAAACCAACTCTAGACGCATCACAATACACAACAAAACCTTAAGTACCTTCTAGTAAGGTCAATACTGGGACAGTAGTCAATCTCTTTTTCAATTCCTGAAAGCTTTTCTCACAAGCTTCAGACCATTGAAACTTCACTGTTTTCTGAGTCAACTTGGTCAAAGGACATGAAATAGATGAGAACCACTCGATGAACTTCCTATAATATCTAGCCAACCCCAATAAACTCCTAATATAAGTTGGAGATGTGGGTCTAGGCCAATTCTACACTGCCTCTATTTTCTGGGTATCCACTCTAATTCCATTACCGGAAACAATTTGGCCTAAGAATGCCACAGACTCAAGCCAAAACTCACATTTCGAGAACTTAGCATAAAACTCTTTATCCTTTAGAGTTTGGAGAACTATTCTGAGATGACTAGCATAATCTTCCTCATTCCTCGAATAGATTAGTATGTCATCAATGAACATGATAACAAACATATCTAAATAAGGCTTGAATACTCTATTCATAAGGTCCATGAATGCTTCAGGCGCATTACTTAAACTGAACGACATGACCAAAAACTCATAATGACCATAACGGGTCCTGAAAGCTATCTTTGGAATATCACATTACCTTACTCTTAACTTATGATAGCCTGATCTGAGTCTATCTTAGAGAAACAGGTAGCACCCTGAAAATGATCAAAAATATCATCAATTCTCGAAAGAGGATACTTCGTTCTTAATGGTAACCTTGTTGAACTGACGCTAATCTATATGCATCCGAAGGGAACCATCATTCTTCCTCACAAATAAGACTGGAGCTCCCCAATGTGATACACTTGGTCAAATGAAACCTTTATCTAGGAGATCTTTCAACTGTTCGTTTAGCTCTTTCAACTCTGTTAGAGCCATTCTATATGGCGGAATAGAAATAGGACGAGTTTCAGGAAGAATATCTAAATCAAAGTCTATCTCTCTCTTAGGAGGGAATCTGGGTAGGTCATTAGGAAAGGCTTCTGGAAACTCACTCACAACTGGAACTGACTCAATAGGAGGTGTCTCAACACTAGAGTCGTTAACTCGGACTAAGTGATAGACACAACCCTTGGAAATTGACTTTCTCGCCTTAAGGTACGAAATGAAACGACCCTTAGGAACAACTAAACTACTACTCCACTCTATAACTGGCTCGTTAGGAATTTGGAACCTAACAACTCGAGTTCTACAATAAATGGAGGCATAACAGGCATGAAGACAATCCATACCTAGAATGACATCAAAATCAACCATGTCTAACTCAACTAAATCAGCCATGGTGCTCTTGTGATTGATGGAAATGACACAATCACTATATACTCGCTCAGCTAGAATAGACTCCCCAACAAGTGTAGAAACACAAAAGGGCTCACAAAGTTTCTTAGGGAGGACATCAAAATTCATTGCAACACAAAGAGTCACAAAAGATAAACTTTCTCCTAGGTCTAGCAAAGCATAAAATTCAAGAGTAAAGACTTTGATCATACCAGTGACAACATCTGGAGAATTCTCTGGCTCTTGACGACTAATTTTGCATAAAGGCGGTTTAATCCTCCACCATTACCGGAACTAGATCCTCTAGGTGCAGCCCTGTATGGTGGAGCAACTGATGAAGATTGGGCCATATTGCCTTGATTCCCATTACCTTGCCAGTTCTTAGGGCACTCTTTCATGAAGTGACCCTCTTGTCCACACTTGAAGCAACTTGTGGAGCCATTGGGACACTTACCTAGGTGGTTCCTACCACGCTAAGCATATGCAGGAGCCCAGTTACCTCCTTGTGCCTTACTACTCTGAGACTGTGTAGGTCTAGCCATAAAGTTCTGCGAATTCTGACCATTATACTCACCTTTGTTTCTGGGTGCAGGTGCACTAGCAGATGATGGAGCAGGTCCATTTTTCTTTTGCTGAAAGGATGAACCGTTCACATTATTTCTTTGCTGCCCGGACTCACTCTATGTCTTAGCCTTCTTGTTTCTAAACTCTTTTCTATCTCTCAGCTTCTCTTCCTCAACCTGCTATACATAAACCATCAACCTTGCTATATCCATATCCCCAATTAGTATAGCTACCTTGCCCTCTTTGCTTGATAGACGAGAGAGCCTAGCCATAAATAAACTCATCGTGCTCCTCATATCTACAACCATCTCTGAAGTATATCAGGAATGTTGGGTAAACTTCAAGCTTTACTCATGAACACTTAGTGAATCCTGCTTAAGGGTAAGGAATTTTGGTACCTTGGCTTCTCTTAGTTCTTGGGGAAAGAAACGCCCCAAGAAAGCCTCCTCAAGCATAACCCAACTCAAAATAGATACATCATCAGCCCTACCCTTCTTCCACCAGTCAAACCAAGTCCTAGCAACATTCTTCAGTAGATATGCAGCTAGTTTCACTCGCTCCGCATCAACAACGTGCATAACATCAAATACCTTTTTCAGTTCTCAATAAAATCTCTAGATCCTCAGTAGTGCTTGAACCTGAGAAGCTTGGAGGATTCATCCTGAAAAACTCACGGATCCTCGAAGTATCAGTCTCTTCTTGTCGAGCCCCTCTTTGTTGCCCAACTTGGTTGGTCACAACTTGACTTAGCATTCGGATTGCTTCCCAAAATTCAGCATTGGTGACCTCTCCTTTAGGTTTCACTTCAGGTGCATTGGATACCCTTTGTTCCTCGATATTCCACCTAGCAGGACGACCTCTGACAGCTCTTTGTGGAGGCATCATTAACTGAAAGAGCAAAAGAGGAGAGCTGAGTTGCGCTCTAAAGTGCTACATGATCCTGCCAGGATACCGGTGACTCCTACACCTCATAAAACTCTAGCATAGACGGTTGAGCAGGTACCTCCAGTACCTCTGGTATAAGCATCTCCACCTCAATCGTTGAACATGTTAAAGTTACTTGGTTAAGGACTATCTTAGAGGAGAAGAGGTTGTCTACAGATAGAGTGGTGGACAGATACCCTGAAGTAGGGAACACCATCAAGTTCCACAAGTTTGAGATCTTTACCACTCCCCGAGGAGCATACATACCTTCGTGGGTCCGATAATTTTATGTTGAATATGGGAAGTTGGTGCCTAAGGGTAAAAACAAGTCCAGCTTATTCGCATCGATTGATCATGTGATGGTGCATGGTAAGAAGGTAAAATGCAGTAGCACCGACATTAATGAGGTGCAAGAGTGTACAATGAATGTGATCCACTACTTGGTGGATCAGATACAGAAGAAGACCCTGGATTATTTAAATGGGTGGTTGGCTCCTTTTCTCTCCGACATCACACCGACATGGATCGAGCCAGGAGTTTAGATAGAGAAGAAGGACTTGAATGTGGTTGCTTGGTATTGGTTCGTATTTATTAGCAGCACTGTGATGCCTTCACAAAATGAGTCCATACTCCGGCATCCTAAGGCAGCTTTGTTGGGGTGCATCATTGACCGTGATAGACTGAATCTCAGGCTAATTATTGAGCAAGAGATGGCCATAAGGGACAAATAGAGTCATACCTCACTTTCTTCCCGATGTTGATCACAGAACTGTGTTGCGTGCTCGAGTGCCATTGATGGAAAAGACGGATATGGAAGCGACTCCCACTTCCTTTACTGACACCTGGAGGATCGAGGCCGAGTACACTAGGGACGAGGTGAGAGGAGGAGAACTGCACCGGTGGATACTTCCCCGATTGTTGATGTGGAGTTGCTATAGATAGATACCACCCTTCCTACTTAGGCCGGTGAGCCTTCAGGTACCCCTGACACTTCTACTACTGTCCCTTCTACTTCTATTGCTGCTACTACTTCTACTATTGCTGCTTCCCGGCCCCCATTGACCCAGTCTATGTTATTCAAGATGGGCCATCTAGCCCAATCTTCTAATGTACGTGCCTCTCGGGTAGAGGTTGTTGTCCCTGGTATGATTGAGAGGGCCATTAATGTTGCCTTAGATCTTATTCAGGCTGAGTTGAGAGAGCATCAGGAACTGATCACCGTGCATGACTTGGCAATAGACACCCTCACAGGGAGAGTGAAGGCATGTGAGCAGAGTGGACGCCAGTTTGATGATGTAACGGCTTTGAGAACCAATGTTTCTAGCCTGAGATGTGATGTGGATGAGCTTAAATCCGTCAATGATTTTTGATACAGTGGACCTTCCCGATGTCCCAAGTATAGAGTTTTATCCATTTCAGAGATCCCTCTGGCTACTATGACCGGAGATGTTGTTATGGCTGATGAGGATGCCGAGTCTTATGCTCCCGAGACTGATGAGGAGGAACTTGGTACATGAGATGCAGCAGTATATGATGACCTGGAAGACCTAGAGGGCACGATGGTACAAAAAACTATGGAGGCCTCTCTTCGGGATACATTGATGGTGGGCTCTAGTGGAGCTAAAGATGGAGATGAGCTTGGCACTGATGCCTAGGTTGAGAGAGTCCCGGGTGTGCAGTGTACACCTCAGGCTTAGCCTGATAGGGGATCTTGACTCCCTTTAGTTTTATATTCAATTATGTTACATTGAGGACAATTGTTAGTGTTGTTTGGCGGGGTGAGGTATTTTCATACTTGCCTCTTTTGGGTTGTTTTTGTGATTGTTTGATTTTTGATAGTCAATTATGCTTACTTTGTGTGATTATGGCTTTTTGGTTTTTAATGTGAATGTTGGATGGTTTTTTATTCAAATTTAAAATTTCACCTCTTGATGTGTGTGGATGTGGTTGTTCTCTTGAATATTTGATTATTGGTTATGATCAATACTGCTGACTTGAATAGTGCTCTTGATTGAACGATATGTTTGTGCAATTTGAATGAGCCAAATTTGAGTTTCATAAGTCATGTGTGAACTCTTAGCATCTCATTGTGACTGGCTGGTTGTTGAAATGAATCTTGTGATGATCGTTGCACGCGAGCTAAAATTGTAGAATCTTGATTGATGATTGTGTTGAATGTCATGTGTAGTAAGATTGCCTTGAAATATGTGCTTGGTAATACCTAGAACATTCCCGGTTAGTCCAATCGACTAATGTAGGCGAATGATAGAGATGATCTTAGGTAAAAATTTTGGAGAGTGAACCAAATTGCTAGTATACTTCTTTGTGATGACCTTGTGAGAGTGTGAGCTTACCTTGGCACTATTTGAGCCTAACTTTTTCATAAGATGAAACATGAACTCTTTTGATCTCTTTTCCTCATCACCTAAAACCTTCATGAAACATTGGTCTGTTTGAATAGCCAACTTAGGCCAAAAGCCTAAGGTAGTGATTGGTGAAAAAGGAGGAAAGTCAAGAAGTTTCTAAAAAATTTCCCTTGATGGATTGTGTTGAAAAAGTTGGAACCCTCCATATTAAAAAAGAGAGAAGAGAAGAAAAAGATTGAAAAATAAAAAGAATGTTGCAATAAATTTTGTGCAAATGATGAAAGATCGGGATATCCATGAATCATGCTCAAAAGAACATAGGGTGGATTGTGAAAATTAAAAGGAGTGAAAGAAAGGGAAAAAATATGAAATGCAGACCATGCTTTATGAAAGTGGAAGTCACTACGACAAAATAATCATACCTTTACCCTTACCCCAGTTACAAACTTTTGAAAGACCTTGATTAAGCTTAATGTCATGTTGATTGGAAAATAAGGGCGAGCCTATGGGTAGAATCATGGATGTAAAATCTTTGAGAGTGTGAGAGTTGCTTTTGATTCTTTAATTCTGAAATTTTGATGACCTTTGTGTGAGCATGGAATCATTCGTGATGTGAGGACATTCGAATATTGTCATTGAGGTTCAATTTGCATTTGAAGCAAGCATTGTGAGCTTGAGTTCTTTTTTATGATGGCTAGTCACTTTTTAAAACTTGTAGTGCACAATTGAACATTGCATGGGTAGATTGCACTTCATGTACATTCATGTTAAGTCTTAAGTAGCACTATTTGTAGACATTTTTGTTGAACTGATTGATCTTGTGTTTTACTTGAGGACAAGCAAAAGTTTAAGTTTGGGGTGTTGATGAGTTGGGAATTTCAACTCATTTAGGGCTTAATATCTAGAGTTTTAATGTCTTCAACCCCTATTCTATGCCCTAAACTAATGTTTAAATGCTAATTTGCCACAATGAAGGCAAAAGAGCAAGCCAAGAACATTACCGGGAAAAGAAGAGCGAAAAAACTGAAAAAGATGAAGAACAGCAAGTCTCATGCTTTCCAAAGCGCCGCCGAGTGACTCTTCATCTTGCCAAAAGTTCCTGCAGGCCAGCCCATGGACAAAATCAACTCAGCGATAGAAAGGATAATTCGGCGAAGCTCCAAAAGTTTTGATCGCCTAAAGTCACATAAGAGAAGTGTGGAACAGCCAAGCGAAGAAGGTGATAGAAAGGAGCACTCAATGCACTACAAGAAAATGACTTAATAGGGAGCAGTATTTAACGACAGGATAAAAATCTGGTCCTGAAAACTATATTTAAAGCGTCGAGA
Organism: Solanum stenotomum; assembly: GCF_019186545.1. Lineage (NCBI taxonomy): Eukaryota > Viridiplantae > Streptophyta > Magnoliopsida > Solanales > Solanaceae > Solanum > Solanum stenotomum. The sequence continues at coordinate 18,833,346 of NC_064292.1, read as the reverse complement.
TTTATTTACGGTCCCTAATTTTTAATTTTATATCTTTAGTTAGCGAAAGGAATAAATGTGGTCCATATACCAATGAACAACTGGTCCCTCGTGCTCAAATTGTGCGGGATAAGCAGAGTCAATATATTTGACCACTAAAAGAATTAAAAAGAATATAAAAGTAAAGATTTGTTAATTTTATGATATTCAGTCCCATCGTCTCTCCAAAACCCTAAGACCTCCCCTTTTCATACCAAAGCTTCAATTTCTCTCTATCTATGCTATTCCAATGACATTTTTTCACTAGTTCTGTCAATTAAACTAATGATTTGTTTCGCCCACTACTAATTTATGTCGTTGTGTTCTATTTTATTCACTTCCTATTTTCCTAATCATAATACAGTTTGTTTTCTACTTATACGCAATACCCCTTTTTTCTCAACAAGGAAAATAGGTAGTTGGGTCTTTCTTTGTGGGTGTTTTTCAGTTAGATTTGGTACATGTCACAAGAAACAGAGTTTTCATAGATCAGAGGGAATTGTATTTTATTTTTCAAAAATTTATGGATTGATGGAAAATGGGTGTTAAATGATAGAATGAGGACATTATTAGATGAGAAGGGAGTGAAACAAATTCCGCTCTCTAAGCGTCAATTCATCCCCCTGTTAGGATCTACGGTATGTTTTCATCGCTTCTAATTTTCTTGGGGTAACTTTGTTCATTTTTTATGGTTTCCTTTATCTCGATATGTTGTTGTATAGGTGATGGATTGTATTAGCTCCCACCAATAAAAGTAATAGAGAATGTTGAACGTTTTTATATGTGATTGTGTGCCTTACCATCTATTCTTTGTTGTCAATATGATTGGTAAAAAATGGATATTTGTACTTCGAGAGATCTATTCTTTGAGGATTAAGAATGAGTTTACAGATAATATGTTTCCTACTAGCTTACAAAATATTTGTGTGAAGAACGAATTGAGATATAGTTCTGTTTTAGTCATTTAAACATGAGCTTGTTGGTTGTTTTCTTTCTTAGATTCTCAATTTAAATATGAATTTTATTTAATTTTTAGTTCCTTTTTATTTGAAATACCAACTTGAGATTTCCATTTATGTTTAGTCTACATGTTCTATGCCTCAGAGCATATGTCTTTAAGTTTGAAACTTGTCGTTTTGTGTCAATTAATTAAAGGATAAGGCACAAGTACCCCCTAGACTATGAGTGGAATCCCAGAGATACATCTTAACTAAACTAAGATCCCAAATGGTGCAAAACTTGTATATAGAAAGTTGTTAAGAAATAGCAGTTACACTTACATTAGTGATACTCCTAAATGGGGCAAAACTTTTAGGAAAAAGTACAAATTTTGTCCCAAAGAAAGAGTATTATACCATGTTAAGGGGTAACTATTGGGCTGGCTCAGCTCAAAAATTGGGAGGTTCTTAAGACTCCGTGATAGGAGAAGCTGATAGGGGAATGTCAACCAACGATTTAGAGGTTGTTAAGACTTCACGTATTGAAAGATATAGTTTAATGAATTAGAAAGCTAATAAGAGCTAGAAACTTAATGGAGAAAACACTAGTAAATTTCCCTCACCTTTGTAGTCTGTAGACTAGTTGTAATCTATGTTGCTCGGACTCTTCAAAAATGCCAACGGGTGTGTGTCGGATTCGCCAAAAGTAGTGTATTTTTGAAGAATCCGAGACGGGTGCGGCATCAAAAGTGAAGAGTCCACGCAACTAAGGTTGTAATCCGAAAATTTACTAGTTTAGTGCATCAGTAATTCTAACTCTGCAAGTATGTGCTTTGGGCACTTGTTCTTAATATATCTTATGAGTTGTTCTTTACTTAGAGTTTCTCTTTTTTGTTGTGTTTGGAACCGTGTTTGTTCCATCAATGCACTTGCTTTGTCTGCACAATATCTTGATTTTAAACTTTTGCTGATATAAATAAATTTTATATGATTACCATTAGGTCGGTCTCTTGGAACCTCTGTGATTTTTGTTTGCGAATTATTCCCACATTATAAGCATTCTAACACATAATATGTTATCAGGTGCTCAGTTAGATCTTGAATTAAGTTGATTCTGATTTCTTATGTATCTACTGATTGGGAATGTACATAACCTCTTTACATGGATACATTTAATCAATTGCTTCTAGTTTAATTAAACTTGAACTTATATAAGCTGCCAAGAAAGACGTCGAAATTGACTAGGGTATCTTGTGGTGGTGTATGAAAATCCTTGAATAACATTTTCTTTCTCATTCTTCTATTTCCAAACTTCTTCTCATCCACTTGTTCATCCAAACAATTTAGAAATGCACTAGTTGCTCATATTGAAGTAACTTAAGATGATGAGAAATGCAAGAGTAACTTTGGCAAAGTAAACTATGGCAAAATTAATATCTTTGCTTCATTTTTAGCTATTTTTTTGTACTGCTATCATTCAACATTCAAATTTTTCATATCATGGAATATCACCCTACATTTTTCTGTTCATTCTTGCTCAAGGATAGCTTCTTGATATGGACTTCTATCCTTCCCGTCTTAAGCTCCAACGTCTACTCCAATCGAATTTTCCCATGTATGTTTCTTCTCTTGTTTTCTTTCTAGGGTGTTTCTTTGATCTCTGCTACTTATCATAGATAAAGTATTGTTTCTTTCTATGCAACTTTCATGATTGGAAACTGATTTGGAAATAAATAATAATATATTGAATTGGTTATTATATGTTAATTAAATTGAATGACATGTAGTACCCATCTTAGAATGATATTATTAGTCTATGCTCATTTAATGATCAATAACAGTTTAGTTTAGAGTTCTCAAAACTAAATAACTTTAGTTTGAATACTTCTTCAACCTTGTTCCTTTCCTTTAGTCATAATTTCCCATGTTAAAGAAAGATTCTAAAAGCTTAGAGAAAGAAACAATAGGCGGTCATGGTGATGAAAAGAACAATTATAACTTTTTTCTCCTTTCCTCTTTTGTTTTCCCATGGTGCTTGTTCATCTCACTAAGCTTCTTGTTCCTTTTCCATGTCATTCCTTATCATTTTATTGCTTTCAATCTTATACATGATAGTCGAATATTAGCAGTTAGTTTATCAAATTGTCTTCTTTTTCTTTCTGAAATATACTCAATCAATGCCTGTTGAAGAGTAACTATCTGGGAATCAAAATTTTGGATTGTAATATCTTATTTCATATCTAGATTGAAATATATAATGTGATTTGGTTATGCACATTATTCTTTTTTATAAGCAGATTTATTTTGTACATTTCACAGGTTTTGGAAATTTTCGTTTACAAGTCGGGATGCAAGTTTGAAGACTTTGAACAAGTTGTCAAATTGGTCATCCTTTCGCTTGGATAGTTCGCTAAATATTTCATTATATATTTAGATATGTTCTTTTTTTTGGCTAACGAGTAGTGTAAATAGTATTGTGACCATATTTTTGCAAACAATACTCCATGTGGGATGTTTAATTTATAGTTTTAAGTAATACGATTGATAATTTTGTTTATATGCATTTGTTTATCGAAATTTAAAATTTTATATTATCTTAGGAAAACGTGACAGGGAAAGATTGTATCGTTTAGTTTCCCTATATAAATTCACATCTAGGGACCACTATTGCTTTAGTCCTTAAAACTCTTTAAGAACGGGATTTTTGGTCCTTAAAGGTTTTAAGGACAACTTAAGCTTTTCTGGAAATGTTTGTTTAAGGACCAGAAATGTGGTCCTTATAAGTTTTTAGGGACTAGAATTACACCTGTCGCAAACGAGTTTTAGGGACCAGTACTTAAATCTCGTCCCAATTGACCTTTAGCGACGAAGCCGATAGGGACGGGATTTGCCCGTCGTTATTGACTTTTAGGGACTAGAATGGGACTTTTAACAACCATTTTTCTCGTCCCTAGTAGACCTTTTTCTTGTAGTGATGAGTCGCCGACTTGGTCAGTGAAGCTCGACTTACTCCACCGAGTGGCTCCAAAATTGAAAATCTAGAATCGTATAATTGCGATTTTAGAAAGAGATTTCAAGAGTTCTGAAGTTTTTGAGAGTTCCCATATTGTTTATCTTTGGGTTTTTTTATCCCTAACACTGTTCTTTAAGTTTTTAAGTAGAGATTTAGGATTTATTTGATTTTGAATTCATTTTCAAACATTTTGAAGACTTGTGGATTGTTAACCAAGCTGACGGAAAACATAAATGGTAACTATTTCTTGCTCTTTATTATGTGTGGCTAAAACCCTCATCTTGGAGGTGTGATTATGTGATTGAATGCTTCAATTAGCTTATGGGTGTTAGTATTTACTGATTTAATTGTTGATTTGAAGTGGGTCAATTAGTAGTTGAGTTTTAATTGATGAGTTGTAGGTGCAAATATAATTCTAGCCTAGTATTCTAAGTTTCCTTGAGAAAGGAGTTAAAACTATTAATTGACAATTTTAGTGATTGGTTTATTGTAGACTTGTCTTGAGAAAGTGGGTCTAAATTCAATCTTACCAATCTAGCTTGAAAGAATAGATTAATTGAGGTATTGGGTTGTTTATTTGTGTTATGCTTTTCGTGGTTCGAGAGAACTCACTTGATTCGTAATAGTTTATTGAGAAATGGCTATTACACCTAAATACTAGCCTACCCATTAAGATTCAATGACTTTTAGTAAATAAAAATCATCCATATTGTGAAATTGGCTTTCAATCGATCACACTCCCAAGGATTCCTCTCGACTTGATTACCCATGTGTGTTCGTAGTTGTTGATTGTTCACTCTAATCCCCCCNCCCCCCCCCCCAATTGACATTAATTTTCAAACCCCTGCCATTTACTTTAATTGTTTCAAAAATGTCTACTTCTACAATCGATTAGAACATTCCTTTCACTTCGTAATCAAATTCTCTACCATATCACTCCCCGTGGGATCGACCCCAACTCTTCGTTTGGTTTATACTTGATTGCGACCACCTACACTTAGAATTAGATGAAATTTAGTTGAGTGTTATCAACCATCGAACTTTCTACGTTTTGTAGACCCTATCCTTAGACCTTAACTTTAACCCAAAAAAATCACCAAGCCTGGATTACCCCTACGAAACCCATCTACGACTCGTCCAATTTTCTACAACTCGTCCTTTTCATTTGTAGGTCTAACTTCAAAAAGTTGAAATTTCAAAAATTCATCTCCAAGTCTACGACTCCTTTCCCACTGCCCATGGAACTTCCTACAATCGTAGAAAGGACTCGTAGTCACTGCCTCAGTGCTAACATCATATTTTGCCCTTTCATTTCGTCTTTCACATTTCTAAGGTGTTACAACTCCACTCCTAATTTAGATTATATCTCATCTTAGAATATTGTAGAGAGAAAACTTCTAGAGTTCATATTTTGGGTTGGGACTTTGAAGGCGTGTTGTCTCACAATTTATCTTTTGGATTGCAGATTATGTTCTTAACAGCGCTCCCTCCGTTTAAAAAAGAATGACCTAGTTTGACTTGACACAGAGTTTAAGAAAATAAAGAAGGCTGTTGAATCTTGTGGTCCTAAATTAAAGTTATGTCAAATGTACAAAATTGCCATTTAATCTCGTGGCCTTAAACATGCCACGTGGAAAGCTGAAATTAAAATATTACCAAAAAAGAAAGAGGTCATCCTTTTTTAAACTGGCTAAAAAGAAAAGGAGACCATTATTTTTTAAATTGAGGGAGTAATATTTATTATCCTATCTTCTCTCTCTTGCTTTGTATTACATGAATTGTGGGTGTAATTGCTATTTGAAATTGAGGTTTTGTGCTATAAATAAACAAATCATGTGGGTGTTTGATTTCTCATTCTATTGCTTTAGTAATTGATTACATGCTTCTTATTCATGAAATGAGTTTAGTCTAATTATCACGATTTCATTTATCATTTAAGAGTGCACGCTCAAATTTAGCTTGGATCTTTGTGGATTGCTAGAGAGAGAATTTTTGAAATGGATGATTAGATTGATAATTGAATGTTAGCTTTAACTCTTAATTAAGTTTTCTCGAAAGAGAGAGTTAGACTTTCATTGTTAAATGCTAGACTTGCTTGAAAGAGAGGTCTATATTAAGGTAGTAGGTTGTTTTGTTGAATTACATGATTGAGACTAAAAGAAGATTTCATGATATAGCACAATAAGATCGAAAGAAGATTTTTATTTTTAATGATGACCTAGCCTACCTATGATTGAATTAGCATGTGTTGAGTTGTAATGAATCGTTTAAAGGATGATTAACTTCCAAATTTCCCGATTCCCAATTATCTCTTGCTTGGTTAGATCTTTATCCAATTAAAATTTTGTATCTTAAACCACTCTTATTTTGATAATTGTGTATTGGTAGTTTAGATTCAATTTAGTAGCTTGTAATTCTTTGTCTTTTTGATTAACGATAAATTGTTGCTTATGGGATTCGACTCCGACTCTCTTGTGGGATATTTTATATTGATAATGATTGCATACTCATTAACTTATTTTGTGAGTAATTTGAGTGTTATCAGTGATTGCTGGAATTTAGGGTGGGTTATGTTCTCTTCAACACTACTAGATTCTAGAGACTTCTTTATTTTCTATCTTATTTCCTTCTAGAAAGTTGTAGTTTTTAGATTTATTTTGTATTCGTAGATACTCTTGTACTGGTGTCACTTGGTATTTGGGTAGTTTGATTTTAACTTGTTTATTCTACATTTGTATGAGCTAGTTGCTTAATTTAATATTATTTCTGCATTAGTAAAACTTTTAGTTGGTAATAAAGAAACAAGGTTCGCATATTGGGTAATTGGTGCCCTCATGACCTAATGGATTTTTTTATGGTGACAGGTTGTTTGTTTTCCCATTTATATTGTATGTGTCTGTTAACTGCTTCTTTTGTATTGCATGGATAATATATGATTAGGGAAAATATTGAACATGTTTTGAAATGATAAGGATAGTTAGTCACATTCAATGAATATGTTTTACTTGGGTGTACAAGTGTGATTGCTATTCATTGTGGTTGTGATTATGATGTGTGTTTGATGGTTGGATCGGGTACCATGTATGGTACATGATATCCCCATGGTTGGCTCAGATACCAATTATAGCATGTACTAACGATTGGCTCGAATACCATGTTTGGTACGGGGATATCCATATATGATTGGTTTAGGTACCACACTGATACACTAATAGTTTGTATATGGGTTATGTGAGACAATTAGGTTAGCTTATTGTGTAGTGGTTGTTTTTGCTTATTATCATAGAAACTCATGGTAAGGACGGGGAATATGTTGTATGTTGTACTTGTGTTTATAATTGTATGTTATCTATTTTACTAAGTTGTAGTTGTCTGTTCATATTTCATATACCGAAACTAGTAAATGATCTTACAAGTACATTGTGCTTATGTACTTATACTACACTTGCTTTTTTTTTTATCGAGTATAGGGCATATTAAGACGGATGCTTCGAGACCTCAATTGTGAGACGAGTGATATTTGAATCCAAGGGTGAGATATTTCTTTTGGGCTGCCATGGATTCCTCTCATTTTCTTAGTCCATCACTTCAGACTAGACCTTTATAGTTATGTTTTCTTAAGTTTTGGGGTTTCATACACTTATTCTAGACAACTAGTGTTTGGGTACTATGACTTTCAGGTTATAGGGGATTTCATACCCTTATTCTAGACAGCTAGTGTTTGGGTACTATGACTTTCAGGTTATAGGGGGTTTCCTTCCGCGGATGTTTGATGATAATGACTTATGCCTATTGGAGAACTTGATTTTGAAATTATAAAACTTGTCTTCCCTTTTTGAAACTTGTTATTTTGGAATGTTTATGGATGGTGTGTTAGTAGTTAGTTGGTTCTCACACCGGGGTTAGTGTGGGTGCCACTCACCGCGGGTCAGGGTTGTGACACAAATCCTCATCCTAACCCATAGATTCTAGGAGTTAATTTGAGATTATTTTTTGGAGGATTTCTTGAGGATTATTCATGAGGTAAGTCCCTAATTAGTTGCAACTGCTAGAGGAATGATTGGGACTTGTGTAGACTATTGAAGGTTATTGTCATTGTTGGGTGATTCTCAAAGTTATTATAACATAAACTTTGTTCTAGAAGGATGGGAAACTCATAGAATTTGATTAAAGTTCTAAATATTATCATCATATTGATTGTAGAACTAGCGTTAAACGTTACGTTTTTAGAGTGCTTAGGGATCTTTAAACGTAATTTAAGGTATGTCTCTTTTTAAACATACTGTTGACTATAAAGGTTATTTTCAAACTACCTAGGGTGTTATGTGCATGTACTACAAGCCTGCATTGAACCCTCGTAATTGCAATCTACATGATAGGATATGTATATGAACATATTATTTCCTGTGATGAGCTTTATTATACTTGATGTCTAAAGTGATATTTTGGAAGAAGTTTTCCCTGTGAATGAGTCAATGACTTAAATCTTTGGTCGAGTTTGCTTCACTTCCTGAGCCCTCACCAATTCCTGCAATAGCTAACAAGGGGCATTGAGGACAACTCGTTCATTTTAGGAGGAAAATGAAATCTATCATGAAGACTTAACGTTACTTTAAACACAATTTCCCAAATCAATTGATGACTTTGAAATATCCCTATTATGGAAGGTAATTTAACTAATAAAGTTATTTGGCAGAAGTGCCATGATTGTTGAATGTTTGTATTTGGGATGAATGGTCATTATGAATTATAATGAAACGTTGTGTCGGTCTAGAGGACCATTGATTTCTAAGGGTTCTAGATTTGGTGAGAGGAATGAAAATCCTATCCTATACGAAGGCCTATATACAAACAAAAAAAAAACAGAAACTTTCATTGTCCTGGTGCATCACTTTGAGCAATGAGATTCTACATATTTCTCCCACCTTTTTTTTTCTTGTTTTGTCGGCATGTGTTTACTCCTGATTTTTCCTCCGTAGCGTGCTAATGAGATTGTACTTATTTTTTGCTCTGAACGGTCAATCATGATTTTTGTTTAATAATTTTATTGTTCTCGTATGGTTGGTGATGTTGAAAGTTATTTTGTACGATGTCCATATATCATTTAATACAATATACTACCCTTGTAAAGTTGTAGAATTGTGAAAAATTTACCATCTCAAGTGAAATACTTGTCTATGTGATTTTTTGGGACATAAACTAAGTAATGTCGCAAAATCTCGTAAATAGATATAGATTTACAAGGGAAAGAAATATTAAAGGCTATAGAAAAAGCAAAATAAAATTGAAGGCTCCACCATTATCTTCTATTTTTTACCATCTTCATGGACGTACTTGTCTCAAGATAAGTAACATTTATTCTACCGAAGAATCTCTATTAAACAAAAATTTAAAAGAATATAATGGCATAAAATTCCTTTTGTTCGCCCCCAATAATTTTGTCTAAAATATACTAATTAAAGGGGTTGAGGCATATATATGGAAATTAAAAATCCCAAATGGAATCATGATGGTATTGGATTTCATCCCACTGATGATCCTCAAAAGAAGAGGAGGGACAAGTGTATTCTCTAACAGGTAATAAAGCCCCGGCAAACTCCATCCACATTTTTGGGGAGTCCAACGGGGATTCATTAATCGCCTGAATTTGACTCGGTGAGAGACCTACTCTCACCGGGCCTGCACCACAGTTGTCTGGATGATCATCAATTGGCCGTTTGAACCTCATTGCCGCTTCATGAGCTGCCATTTGTACATCTTCAGGTCTTGAACTTGAGGGTTTTGGGAATGTATGTATTAATTCAGGGAAATTGAGCCTTAAGTTTGGTCTCTCACCTTTTAGATGAAATGCAGCAACATCATAAGCTGCAGCAGCCATTTCTGCTGTCTCATAACTCCCCAACCATATTCGAGTTTTCTTTCCTGGTTCGCGGATCTCAGATACCCATTTCCCCCATTTTCTCTTCCTTACTCCTCTATACATGTCGATATTATTCTTACTTTCTTGATCATCTTCCATTTTAAATTTGTCACTCAAAAAATTAATATGGAAGTGAAGTTTGAGGGAACTAGCATATATATATAGTTGAATTATTGATGAGCAAGTAGGAATGGGTACTTGAAAGTGAGCTTCCACGTAGTTGCATGAAAGTGGATTAAAGTTGTATGACAGAATGAAGCAAAAAACGCTCTTTTTGATTTTTCATGTATCTCCATGTGTTTGATTTGGACCCCTATGATTGACCAGTATATATATATATATATACTCCCTCTATTCCTCGTTACTTGTTTATTTTTTATTTTTTAATTATTCCTACTTATTTATTTAATTTGACAAATTAAGAAATGACAAATTTTTTTTACCTATTATATCCTTAATTAATTAATTTGAAAAAGTAGAACTTCATAAAAAGCTTAAGTATTTAATTCATCTATTGTTGTCTCCTCTATTCAGATTAGCAAATCAGAAATAATTAAGATGAAAAGAAAAAGAAAAGAACTATCTGAATTCACAGAACCCAACATCTACTTCATAATTAATAGGGGTAAAATGATAAACTCGTTATGTCAATCATTGTTTTCTTAATAGGTATGACAAATCAAAAGTGGACAAGTAATTAGGGGCATAGGGAGTATATATGATGATGCGACGTGTTAATATACTTATTTTTTTTTTCTTTATCCATTTTTTAATTTGAATAATGTGATATATGGATCTCGTGGTCCACGTACATATATATGGATTCTTAAAGTATTAACTAATAACATAAATAATATGTATTAAGTATCATACACAAACTTTAAATTTAGAATAATGAGGTGTTGGGTAGCTCAATTGCAAAAGGTCAAAGTAGATTTTGGTGTTGACAAAAAAGTTCGCATAGATAGACACATTGTGTATCAGGTGGTGAAATGTGGATTTTCAGAAAATTTTATTAATGTGAACGACATTTATATTTTTCTCTCTGGTACTAGATACAAGATTTCGTGCTTATTTCTCCGCTTCAAAATAAGTAAATTGTTAAAGTAATGCATATTTATTTAGAAAAAAAGTTTAGGATATAAAATAAATATCACTTTCTATTTTCGCCCTTTTAGTTATTCTCAAACTATTCTTGAAAATATAAATAATTCAAAGTTAAATTATAAATATGAACAATTAACTCTCTTGAAATTATCACCTAAAAGAAAAATGACGGGCAAAAATTGAAAAAAAAAATTAATAACTCTCTTAAAATTTGAACAATTTATTTATTTTTAATTATGAAAAAAAGGTCAACAATTCACTTATTTTGAAATGGATGAAGTATTTTTAATTGATTTTAAGGAGGATATTCGAGCTTTATCAATGTGATGCCAAAATATTATATTTTTAGCTATAATTTGCCTCATATTTAGTACCTTTGATATCTCTTTGAGCATTGATTTCATGTATTATACTTATGTTGGATGTTTTTTTTTAATGTGTAGGACGAAAATAAAGATATTAATTTGAGCCAAAAATAAATATAATAGATCTTCGAACGAAGTTTGAAGAGAAGCCATGAAAATCAACCTGGATCCCGTCCGAGTGCAAGACCAAGCTTCAAGAATAAAGACCAAGACAATTTACAAAGGGCATCTTTAAAGCCACCACGACGCGGCAAGTCAAAGTTGCGCAGAACTTTGTATTTCATTTAATTGAAAGTATTTTCGTCCGAGGACTTTTGGATAATCTATATATACATCTCAAACACGATTTTTGAAGGGTTAGCACACAGAGCATGCAGAGAAAAGGTGAAGAACGATTTTTTTTTTTTTAGGTTTTCTTTGTATTATTTATTATTCTTCATTGAACACATGCTATTCATGAATTCTGTGTTTTATAATCGAATCATGAATGACTAAACTTTTTAGTTCTAGGACTGTGGGATAGTTTAACAATCGTAATTCTTATTAAGAATTTTTATAATTGAGTTAGTTACTTATTTTTAGCATATTTGATTTTCTGTCCAACTATCGAATACTATTTATGGCTCATAAATTGGACTCGAAAGAGGAAATTTGCCAACATAATAAAAAAAAGTAGAGCCTGATCATGAACTTTATAGGAAGAGGGAATCGATTTGCTAACATGTACAGGCATGTACACGTTATCCTTGTTTAGTTGATACAGAAAAAAATATAGAAACACCTCTATTGATCGACGACCATAGAAATATAAGCGTTAGGGATAATTAAGTAGTCTTAGAATTATCGACAAGATACTCAATAAATGATATCAATCTGTAACTAGAAACTCAAAACAAACAAATAAACAAATAAATGTACAATTGGATAGGTCAACTGGATTGTCAATTTCCCATGACCCTTTACCTTTTTCTTCCTTGATTAAAAATAAAAGTATTCTTAACTTGTTATAATTTTGATTGTCTTTCGTAGTTAAATATTAGTATAGTAAGAAATTCAAAATTATTTATTTCTTTCTGAGTAGTTGAAATGATAATTTAAAGTGGACGATCAACCAATCTAACAAGTCTCTATGAATATAATATTTGGACTTACATCCTATATTACTTGTATGATTGTGTGCAATTTCATGTGAGTTTGAACGCAAAAGAGGATTTCAATTCACATCACACGGCTTCATAATTGTTCTTCAAGGATTGACTACGAAACTACGGAAATAATTATTTATCATCAACTAGACTAAATGGTACATATATTATATATTATAAACTAAAGCTTATGTGCTTCCCCCTTGGAAGAAAAATCTTACGATTAATAATTTTGGTACATATATATTTGTCCTTTAATAAGAAAGTACGAGGAGCATTCAATGATATTTATATATATATAAACATAAAATATGCTAAACCAAAGTATTGATAATTAATATATTAATATAGGAATAGGAAAGACAATTTACTGCAAAGTATAACACCCATTATGATTGTCCATCTTATTTACCTCAAAGTATTGAAAATTAATATATTTGTAAAATATTATTAAACACTTATAAATATAATTTAAGACATATCCAGTAAGCTTACAAAGAACATAAAATATGTTAAACAAAATATGTACAAAGTGTGTTTCCTATTCAACCTAAAGAAATATTTTATATATATATATATATAAAAATATCATTGAATGCTCCTCGTACTTTATTTTTCTTCCAAGGGGGAAGCACATAAGCTTTAGTTTATAATATATCATATCATATATATATATATATATATATATATATTAAACAATAACTTATAGCTTATTCAAGTTGTCATAACTAGTATTAAAAGATCACATAATCTAATATTCGTTGTACCATTATGTTAGACACAAATATTTAATCAAGTAATAAATTTTTAAGTACAATTTTTCATATGTTGAATATAAAATATATCACTTCCTTTATTTTCAGACACTAGCCTCAAAAAGTGGTAAACCTCAAGTATATATATTCAATTTTATGTTATGTGGTTAACTTAACTACCTAATAGACATTTATGAATATGAATAAAAAAAAATTTAAAGGAAAAAATGAGCAAAAAATGTTTAATAGAAATACCTCATCATATATTTATTGGAACAAGTCATAATTCAAGTGTCAAGATAAAATATACTGACAAATTTAACTGTCAAGATAAAATATACTGACAAATTTAACGGATTATCAATATATTTGGTTAGAGAATCAATTGATCTCATTAAATAGTGTAATAAAATACTATTTATTTTTATCTAAAACACACCACAACCATAGTTCCACTCCTTTTTTTTTTTTTTTTTTTTTGTATATCACAATATAATAAAATATTGGATAAAAATACATTTACTTTGCTTATCTTAAAATATGAAAACTGAAATTGTTGGAATATTATTTCTACTTTGTTGGCATAAGAAATATTTACTTCAAAACTTTTGATCGTGGTTAAATTGTACGTACTTAAAAGTATTTATATCATTTATGTCTCTAATGAAAGCAATCATATCATATATATAAATAAAAGAAAAGTCTAGTCCCGCCTACGTGGCATCACCACAAATCAGATTCCATTTTAATTTATTTTATTTTCAAAATTAGTCTTCCCCTTTCATGAAAAGTTGTCGCCATCTCCTTGGCACACGTGACGGATCATACTCTCTTGCCTTAGACCACTATCAAGGCTATGAGTTTTCATAGGGCAGATGATCCTTACCCGTGAAGGTAGTTTGCTTGCTTACTTGTTAAAGTAAGACAGAAAGAGTACCTGTCCTCTCCTTACAGTCAAGTGGCTTTCCGCTCCTCTCCACGAAAAAAGCCCTGCCCTCTCCTTCGCTACTAGGAAAGTAAGCAACTTCTATTAGCGCCGGAACTTGCTACCCGGTGAACATGAGGTCCCACTCACTATTCATGGCCAGACAAAAAGGGACCACTAGCCTAGAGAATCAGATAGGGAATAGGCCTTGAGTGTGACTTTTATGAAAAATTGTGACTTTTATGAAGAGTTGCCACTTTTATGAAAAAATGTGACTTTTATGAAAGGTTGTGACCTTTCCGAATGGCTGTAACTTTTCCCGAGAGTTGTAATCTTTCCGAAAAGTTGTGACTTTTGTGAAAATTTGTGACTTTTTGAAGAATTGTCACTTTTATGAAAAATTGTGACTTTTATGAAAGGTTGTGACCTTTCTGAAGGGTTGTAACTTTTCAAAAGAGTTGTAACCTTTCCGATAAGACACAATAATCATTTGTTCACACTCCCTTTGTTATCTATATATAGAGGACTTTCCTCTCATTTTTTTAAAAAAATAAAATTTTGAACTTCTTCTTTTGGACAATTAATTATTTGTGAACTTTGTTCCCGTTGAATGACTCACTGACACAATTGTTTTTGTATCAATACAGTGGTGAATAAAATAATTCTATCTGGAGAGGATCTATTCATTTAAACGTTGGGTACTATAGGGGAATAATTTCCTTAAGGGGACACTGTGCATTCAATGGGCTTGATTTTTTCAATTTTGTTTCATTCTATTTTTTAAGATCCTGGTATGTTTTTTACAGTCATTAATTTATGCTTATAATATTAGAATCATAGGCCCGCCTACATGGCGCCACCACAAATCAGGATTCCTTTTTAATTTATTTTATTTCCAAAACTAGCCTTCCCCTTTTATGAAAAGTTGTGACTTTTATGAAGAGTTGTCACTTTTATGAAAATTTGTGACTTTTATGAAAGGTTGTGACCTTTCCGAAGGGTTGTAACTTTTCCAAAGAGTTGTAACCTTTCCGAAAAGTTGTGACTTTTATGAAGTGTTGACACTTTTATGAAAAGTTGTGTCTTTTATGAAAGGTTGTGACCTTTCCGAAGGGTTGTAACTTTTCAAAAGAGTTGTAACATTTCCGATAAGACACAATACTCATTTATTCACACTACCCTTTGCAGTCTATAAATAGAGGACTTTCCTCTTATTTTAAAATAACGAAAATTCGAACTTCTTCTTCTTCTTCTGGACAATTAAATATTTGAGTACTTTGCTCCTGTTGAATGACTCACTGACACCATTGTTTTTGTATCAATACACTGGTGAATAGAATCATTCTATCTTAAGAGGATCTATTCTTTTAAACATCGGGTACTGTAGGGGAATAATTTCCTTAAGAGGACACTGTGCATTCAATGGGCTCGATTTTTTTCCATTCTGTTTCATTCTATTTTCTAAGAACCTAGTATGTTTTTTACAATCATTAATTTATGCTTATAATATTAATTATTGTTTTTGAGTACATGCTTTAAACTTTGTTGTTTGTGTTTATGCAAAGTTATTGTTATAAAAATTGGTTACTACAGATTAAATAACAAACATTAATTGAATATTCAAGCAAGTTTTCTATACTGAAATTGTTGAAGGTACAATAAAAGAAAGCCCTTACAAATCTCTAATTTCTTCATCAACAATGACATTCCTTCACATACAAGGATGTGATTTTGTGTTCTTTAGAAAATCCTCTAAGAGTTAATAACTTTGCATTCCCATATTTTTTGGTTTTATGTTGTTGTTATCTATTTTTACTAAATTTTATCAGTGGATATTATGAGTGCTTTAAAGATTGAAAATTGATTTAAGTGTTGGTTAATTTTTCGAGGTATGTTATTTCAAAACAAATGAACTTTTCTGGTTAGAATGATTTGTTATCATCATTGGATATCTCATAGTTTACTCCCTTTAATGTATATTTTTTTCTCGTTGTTTTGTTGTTTCCTTAAAATTGTATTGATTATTTTTTGTTTGGTATGTATATGATCTCACTTGGACAAAAAAATTCGTCCTTTTAATGTTTTTCTTGTTTTGCTTATCATTCGGCTCTTCTAAATATTTTTGGTGTGAGTTATGACTATTTTTGGTAAGCTTAATTTTAAATAATATGAAACAAAACATACTTTAAATAAAAGTAATATCTTAAACTACAAAAGATATGTCTATTAACATAGATTTGTTATCCTTCATGTTCCAAGTCATTGTTGAGCGTTTGAGTTATCTAGGTTAGACTCATTTTTTATTTTTTTAATGTTCAAGAATATTTATTAACATGAGTCTAGAATCCAACATTTTGAATTATTTGTATTTTCATAATGCAACAATTATACATACATATTTATGAAAAGTCGTAAAGTTGCATTGATGAAGCATCTAGAAGGGCCTTCATAGCAGCAGTTTAATGAAGAATGAAATTCTAAAAGGGTCAACAATATTATTTTGCTGTTGTTTCAAATTTATTTTTCTCCTTCTATAAATTTTATTAGAGTAACAAAGTAACAATAACGAAAAGTGGTGAATGTTTGGCCTAAGATAAGTAGATTTTTTCTAAAAAAATTATTTATGTTGTTGTGGTGTACATTTTTTAACAGTGTTAACTTATCTATAACTAATATTGATTATCGAAAACTTTCACATACTTTTTTTTTCCACAAGGAGTTATTCTAACCATAAAATTATCAGATTCTTTATTTTTCATGTACAAAAAAATAGAAAAAGTGATGTTTAATCGCTACATAAAAACATCACTCAATTTTAACAAGACAATTATATCATCAAACATATATTATGATCAAATATGTAAAAGATAAACTGATTAGATATCAAGATATTTTTAATCATTAATTATATATTTACAATTCTTGAGATATGTGATAATGTCAAATCATTTAATTTATGTTAAATTGTTCTAAGAACCTACTAAAATTTACTTTTTTTTTTTACTAATAACAGTTGATTATTGAAAAAATTATAATTATTAATGCTCGCGCGAAGAGCGGGTAAATTACCTAGTATTATATACAATTCCAAATCATAAGCATATTTTTCTGTCTTTCTATCTAGATTCAAATTCAATTGATAAAGTCCTTAAATAAAGATTCCTTTATTTACAATTTTATTGTTACATATGAATATAGTTAAAGAAAAATTCTTGAACCAAATAACCAAAAAAAAGAAAGAGAGAAGAAGATATTACTACATTTGGCAATAAACATAAAGCTTGTGGAACCTCAAATTTATCAATATAATATATAGTATGCTCATGAAATTTTTTATATTTTAAATAAGAGATAATTTCCATAAAAAGAAATTATTTCCCTCTTCTCATTTGAGACCAAGAAATAGTAGTATTACGTAATGGTTCTTGCAGTCATTTGCTTGCTTTCGTGTTCTCTTTTTTAGTTTTTGCTTCTTTTTGTAGTGTATGATATGTATTTGATGTGTTGGAATGGGTGGAATGCTTTCCCAAGTGATCGAGAGAGTTTTTGAGTGAGTTTCTCCTTTTTGGAAGCTTTCTTGTTGAAAGAGTTGATTTTGGTCAACAAATAGGGAATCTTTCATTGTATAAGATTTCCGTCAATTCCATCAGCTCTGAAATGTCCTTTTTGGTTAGTGATACTATTGGTTTGGATCCCGAGGTTTTTTGTGCAAGTTTGAGCCATTAGGTGAGATGTTTGGAGAAGTTTGGCATAGGATTGACTTCGGTCAATATTCTTTGCAAAAAGGCTTGGATGAGATTGCCAGCAACGTCATTAGCTCTGAAACATTAAGTTTAGTCTAGAATGACCTTTGATTTGGATCCTAAGGTGATCAGGATGATTTTGAGGTGTTTTGTGAAATGCTTGTTTTCATTGTTTTTGTGTGATAGTTGATTTGGGACAATATTTTACGAGACGACCTTCGTTTGTCGCTTTGTCAATTCTAGTGCAATAGCATATTTGTCTACGTACACAGGATTGTAAGAAAATTCCAAGGATCCGTTCATAGAAGAATTTCACTTCGCTTCGGTTGAGCCAAGGCTGCTGATACGACCGCTTTTGCGGTCATTTGACGACTTTGGTGGTAGACTCTTTTGTGGCCCTTGATAACTTTTGTGGTAGCCTCTTTTGTGGACCTTGGCGACTTTTATGGTAGGTTGTTAACTATGGTGTGACCGTTTTTTTGTGGTTATTTGACCACTTTTGTGGTGATGGTTTTTGCGTTCTTTTGATGGATTTTGTGGTCATCACTGATATGATATTATATCTCTGTTATTCTTTTTCATTTCTTCAATGAAATAATTGTTGAAGAAAGCTAGGTTTAGGGTAAATTTGCTCAATTCTCTACCATTTCACTTGATTCCAACGTAGATTTCTTTCTCTCAACTTTCTATTACACATTCTAGTTTCTTTTTGTGATTCAATTCCATTTTAAGCTCAATTTCTATCACGACGCAAGACTATCCCTAGAAGTGACATTGATAATATAATCCCGAAATACCCTAAACAAGTCACTTGACATAAGCATAACACAATGATAACAACATAACAAAATGAACAATAAAAATGGAATGTAAGTTCCAAAGCTTCATCACAATATGATACCAAATAACAGCACAAAAACTTCAGAAATGGATAGTACTTAGTCTGACATAAGCCTCTACTAATAAATGTGGCTAGGACAAGCCCTAGCTCGCGAAATAAATCTGAAAGCTGAAAGTATTTGTAAGACATAAAATATATCATAAGGTGGTCATGCTCTCGAACCATGAGGACTCACCAAAAACTAAGAAACTGGTCAATCCAATATTAGCCACACCTGGATAGAGGAGCATCAAAACCTATATTATAAGACAATATAGTTACAAGAGATGTATGTGTCAGTACTAAGATGTAATTGAGTATGAGGAAAGATACACGCGTAAGGATATGATATCATAATGAATAAAAAAACATAATAGTGCATGACCAAGTAAATCATGACATGATTTAATGAGACGAATTTGTAAAACATGATACAAAGGCAATGCAATATTCTGAAAAATCATTACATAAGCTTAAATCATAATCCTTTGAAGATATCATAAACCCTTGTGGGAGATACCGTTAACCGACATTAACCATGTGAGCTATAGCATGGATTTTAGTGTACTGCTTCCATACCGGAAAAAAGTGTCCTACTTGCCAAGGTAAGGACCATGTTCTTAATCTTAGGTGGATCCACTAGAGTTAATTATGACTAAGTACTATAGGGGCATGTAGTTATAGAATAAGGGGATTGCTACAAAAGAACTCCACTCTTATTAACCGATGAGCCTCCATCCCTAAGTCCACTAAATTCTAAGTAAACTTCCAACAAAAAAACATGCAAAATCATATCATATTCATACTTATTGAAATGATAAGAATCTAATAATACCAAATCAATCATAAACTTCATGTCATAAGAATAGCTCGATCTTTAAAACTATAATTTTATATCATACTCATAAGTGACACTTATCTAAAACATCTAAATCATGATCATCTTTTCATAATACGAGTTACTTCCATAGGAAACATTCAATTTCATAAAATGTGCTTATACCTTATCTAAAAACATTCTTGATTCATAAATTCTTGAATTCATAATGCATGCATATCTCTAAACTTAATTCATAACCATAAAGTATTCATATAGCACGAGTTCATGTAAAAATAATGAAAAACATGTAATTATAATCAAATCATTCATAATAAAATCAAATATGAAGAATAAACTCAATTACAATTTAACCGAAATATAAATCATGAAACCCTAGAAATTGGATGAGAATTCATCAAGAGAATTTGAAGTTTCTTTGGGACTCAATGGATGAAGAGAGATCCATCCATGAATTTTCAACATATCTTTATGAACCCTAGCTTTGGAATTTGGAAGAGGATACTTGGATCTTGAAGAACCCTAATTCACCTTGAAAGAATCCTTAGAGAAGAAGACTTGAGAGCTTAGGAGTTTGGGAGAGAATAGAATGATTTCAAGAATAAAAACAATTATAGAGCTTAGGAATAGTATAGAAACGACATAATTTAGGGATTAAAAGGGTAGGAAATGATCTAAATAACCCTAAGAACATTCTGTCGAAACATTTCTACGGCCCCATCTATGGTCCGAACTCCATTCTACGGACAATACTGGTCATCCATAAAATAATTATTGAAAGTTCAATTCTCTGATCACAAACCACAAACACACTTCACGAACCGTAGTTAATTCAATGACCTGTTAAAATCATCCATAAAGTTCAGATTCTGAAAATTTCCCTAAGTTCAGGACACCAACCGCAAACCATATGTAAGGACCGTATTTCCTTCTACAGTCCATATGGTCAAGTCATAGCACTTGAAAGATGAAATTTCACCTTTCTAAAAAATGTACTGTAAGGTTTGACCACGACCATTACTTGCTTCCACGAGCCGTCCTTTGACTCCTACAAACCTCTCTTAGACATGACTTTCCCAATTTTCAGGACATCATCTACGAACAACCATCTACAAACTGTAGAACTAAGTATGGTCTGTACTTGGCCTTGTACAAACTTGCACCAACAAAGTTTTTGCAACTTTGTTTCCAAATCGACCTTCTAGCTTCTAAGGTGTTACAATATCTCCCACTTGGGAACATTCGTCCTCGAATCAGACTCAACCAAGCATGAATAGAGTTGGGAAAGAGATCTAACAACTCAACATGAATGCAAATCACATCAAAATGCATAAATCCAAGGAGTAATTTACCCCAAGCTAAAACATGAACTTTAAAACTGATTTCAAGAATTTGCATGCATATGGAAACATAAGAATAGTAGAAATGCATGAATCCAAAACAGTAAACATCAGGAACTAATGCCTCAAGTTTAAACTGAACTAGAGGGAATGAGATAGTGGTACTTGGACATCATATCTTCTTCGGCCTCCCAAGTACCACCCTCAACTTACTGTTTCCTCCAAAGGATTTTTTCAGAAGCAACTTCTTTATTCCTCAACTTCCAAAATTGCTGATTTGGAATTTCAACCATAACCTCGCTTTCTTTCACCCCAACACTTTGTAATGGAACAACTAAAGTAGGATCACCATTACACTTCTTCTACAATAAAACATGAAACACCCGATGCACCGATGTCGAATCTAAAGACATGTCCAACTCATAAGTACTGAAACACTTCAAAATATAGTATGGGCCTACATACCAGAGACTAAGCTTCCCTTTCTTCCCAAACCTCATCACACCCTTCATAGGTTGAGATTTTTAGGTAAACCCAATCATCGACATCAAATTCAAGCTCTTTCTTCTCACATCCACATAGGATTTCTGTCTACTTTGAGTTGTTCTCAAATGATCCCAAATTAGTTGAACCTTTTCCATAGCCTCATGAACTAATTCAGGCCCTATCAAAGCGATCTCAACAACTTTAAACCAACCAATATGAGATCTAAACCTCATACTATAGAGATCCTCAAACTGGGCCATCTGAATACTCGAGTGATAACTTTATTATAAGCAAACTCGATCAAAGGCATATGATCATCCAAAATACCTTTAAAGTCAATCACATAAAATATCAACATATCTTCCAAAGTCTAAACAGTATGCTCGGCTTGACCATTGGTCTGATGATGAAAGGTTGTACTAAGCTTAACATGGGTACCAAGACCGTTTTAAAAAGACCTCCAAAATTTGAAAAATTGGGTACCTCGATCTGATATAATGGACAAGGGAACACCGCAAAACTTAACCAACTCTCAGATATACAACTTAGAACAATCCTTGGCTGAATATGAAGTATTTATGAGAATGAAATGTGTCGAATCCTTTATTTGGTCCACCTTGGTGGCTCTCAGGTGAATAGAATATCGAGAATAGTGAGCTTATGATAAGATTTGTTGCCTCAAATGATCAATATTCAAAATACACAAATAACCTTGGTGACAGAGCACACCATCTCCCTCTTGCTATAAAACCTTAATAGGTCTTTCAAGCACCCCTTTCTTCAACTCAACCAAAGTCGGATCATTACCTTGCTTTGTCTTAGTATCAGACACCAAAAAAGGTTCTGAACCATAGTGAATAATAACACCACCATCTTCAGACTAAACCAAGTGAACACCCAAATGAGCTAGTCTGTGAATATCATGAACCAACTCATTTTTATCATATTTATGTGAGAACCACTACTCATGGGAAATTGGCTAAGAGCATCAATAACCATGTTTGCCTTACTCGTAATCCTTCAAAAGTTTGAGCCACCAATTTTGGCGAAGATTTAGATCCATTTGCTTAAATACATATTGCAAAATCTTATGATCGATGAACACATCCACATGGACACCATACAAAAAATGTCTCCAAATCTTCAAGGAAAAAACTAGTGTCGCTAACTACAAATCATGAGTCGGGTAGTTCTTTCCATGGATCTTAAGTTTCCTTGAAGAATATGCAACCATCTTACTATGTTGCATTACAACACAACTAAGGCAATTCTTGAAGCATTGTGATGAGTCAGTTATTTTGACTCATTTGAGGCCTTTTAGTTCAATAAATAGCATCCTCAAAGCCATTTTATGTCACTATATGATGGTTAATTATTGTTTTTATGTCCAAACCATAGAAAAATAAAGAAAACGCTCATAGAATATACTTGGCGACAGACCAAAAGTGCCATACCTCATTGAAAATAATAGTCTTCTACTGAAAAACTCAAGGAAAGTGGTGAGAAGAAGGAACAAATGGTGACTCACCACATGCTATTGGCAAGATGAAAACTACTTCTAAAAGACACAAAGTAACTAAGCTAAAAGGAAGGGCAGAAGGTGAGCATATGTGATGGTCAACACTCGCCAAACGTGAATGGTGAGGTCCATCGGTTATGCCAACTAAGGCTCAAATACTTGAAGCCTGAAGTCAAGAAATAAAATGAGAGAAGAAGCACCAGTCGACGACTCATCGAG
The DNA here is from genome assembly GCF_019186545.1 of Solanum stenotomum. NCBI lineage: Eukaryota > Viridiplantae > Streptophyta > Magnoliopsida > Solanales > Solanaceae > Solanum > Solanum stenotomum. The sequence goes on along the minus strand of NC_064292.1, from coordinate 18,810,135 downwards.
TGGGTCAGAAAGCCCGACCAATATCGCCGACTAGGTCACCATATGAAATTTTGGCTGAGTTTTGGAGAAAGTATAAATAGCTTAGAGGAAAAAGAAAAATCATCTTATACTTTCTGAAATTAGAGTACAAAAGAACATTCCAAGATATCATGTGTTAAGCAAGCCTGCAATCTTTTTTTGATGTAAATTGGAATTAGGTTTCTCAGATTTGAAGTTTTAATTCAACAATTCAGATGGTTGAGAATGCTTTTGGTATAATATTTGTTGATTTCAGCATGATTAGCTAAAACCCAAATTCTAGGGGTGTGTAATTGAAGTTGGTTATTGATTAATTTTGTGAAATTTTTCTTATTGCTCTGTTTTACATTAGTTTTCATGGACTCAACTTGATTGAATGTGTTAATTTATGAATTGAGGTTGCAAAATTGGTTCTACCTTAGATCTTCAAGTATTGCTTGGAAAAGGTTACATGAAGTGGGTAATTAGTTTGTTGCTTGGATATTATATTTGGATTCCTTGTTTTCTTGAGAAAAAGAATAGGGTTTCACTTCTAAGAGCTAGATTTACTTGATAGAGAAAATCTATGTTAAGACACTGGATTTATTTAGTAGACTCTACATAGGAGACTTCGAAAAGAGCTCCTATAATAAGCATGTTGTGATTGAGAAATGCAATTGCATTTGAGACCTATTCATGGGTAACTAATATATAGAGCAATCACACCGATCTATTATTAGAAACCAATATTCACTTCCACACACTCCTAGATTATTACTCCACTTGCAAAACACTTGTTTTAGTTTATTCTTGTCAAAATTGGTTACTAAATCATCTTAATTTGATATGTGGATTCATCCACACTTGTTACTATCTTATTACAATAGATTAGATCACAATTTGACTTCGTAAATAAATTCTTCCATAAACCACTCTTTGTGGGATTTAGACCCAACCTCATACGTTGGGTTACTATATAGCTAACCATTGCGAGTAATTTGAGCGTTATAAAAAATAGTGACGTTGCCAGGATTGGTGTGTAGAATTCTTTTAGTTAAGTAATTTTGTGAACTTATTTAGTTGTAGCAAAACACTTTTACCATTTGTTTCATTGTTGTGCTCTTGATAGGCGGTGATATGAGTGTCATTGCATGTAGTGCCGCTAGTCACAATGGGCAGAGTAATGATGTTGGAAATTCTGACGACGTGAACTTTAATATGATATGGAGTAGGGGAGTAATTCGATAACCCCTAAATGTTAGTAATGCTACATTTCAAGTGACTTGAACAATGCTCCAACTACTCTAAATGAAGGAAATATTTGGGGATCTAGCTCATGAAGATCCCCATGACCATATTCATAACTTTATGGAGGTATGTCGTCAGTTCACATTGAAGAATATCACTCAAGAGTTCATTCAGTTGAGATTTTTTTTCTTTTTCTTTAATGGGAGAAGCAACGAAATGGTTGGATGAATTACCAAGGGACTCAATTACTTTGTGGGAAGAGCAAACCAATGTGTTCTTTTAGAGATTCTTTCCTCTTTTGAGGATGGTGAAGCTTCGGGACAATGTTCAAAATTTCAAGTGAATTGATAGTGAATCTATCCATGACATATGATTCACGTTTCAAAAGCTGGTGTTACAATTTCCTAATCATGAGTTTCCAGATAAAGTTTTGTTGTAATACTTTTATCGAAATCTTGATACCTTGAGTAAAGGGATAACTGATCAACTCATTCGAGGTGGAATTATGAGACAACTATTAAAAGTGGCTTCGGCTATGCTTGATGAGATGACCAAGATCAACTGAGCATGACATACAAGAGAAGATCAAGTGTCTCCTCTCAATTTAGGTTTGAATTAAGAGTAACTAGAGAAGAACCAAGAGCGTGATGAGAATATGGATGAAATGATGACCTAACTTGACTTGTTGTCAAAGTATGTCATAGGGTGTAGATTCAAGTCAGTGAATATGTTTGGTGCTAGTAGTGGGTTGAGCCCAAAGGATGCAAATTTTGGGGCTATGTATGATGAAAAGTTCCAGCTTTTAATCAACCAAGTGAGGAATTCTCTTCCGAGAAATCTAAGGACGAGCGTGAATCAAGGTTGGAACGAAGATCGTGACAATGGTTGGAGATACCATGAAAGGGATTGGCATGATAGAGCCGCAAATTGGAGGGAGCATGAAGGTTCCAAATATAGATATGCGTCACCTCTTGAATGTTCTAAGCTAACTAAATACAAGTGGATCTGGAGGGTTTTTGGACCTAAGATATGTTAGCAAGAATACCCGACAAAGTAGAGGGGTCTGATATGGTGTTGAAAGAAATGACACTGATTTCTCCATGTTCAGCCAAACAGTTACTTCTCACTTGGTGACAATTAAGTAACTTGAGGCTCAAATAGACCAGATTTAAGCTCATCTAAATCCAAGACAGAGAGGGGATTTTCCTAGTTATATGATCGCTAACCCGAGGAATGATACTCATGCGTCGGCCATTGTGATTCGAAGTTGTGAAGTATTGCACAATGAATCTTTGGATGAAGAAGTTGGTACCCAGAAAGTGCTTGTTGATCATAGACCACCAAAACAAGTTGATGAATCATTGGTAGATAATGTTGAAGATGAGAACCTGGAGAGTTGTTCTAATGAAAATAGGAGATGGTGATGTGGCTGCCTCACCTATGCAAGTTCCTATAATATTGACTCCTTCTTTCCACAACATTTAAGAAAGAAGGAGAATGATGCGAAATTTCAAATACAATTGAGTGTGTTCAGGAACTTGCTGGTGAACATTCCCCAGTAGATGCTTTACTTGAGATGTCGGGCTATGCAACGTTCACGGAAGAATTGGTCACAAGAAGTGCCAGATGGAGTTTGATACTATTGAGTTTTCTCACAATTACATCGCTAATATGCCAAGTAACGTGATCATTAAGGAAGATCACCCGGGGGCATTTACTATTCCATCCACTATTTGAGTGTACCAATTTGCTAAAGCTTTGTGTGACCTCAGGTCGAGCATACACCCAATGCCATTGAAAATTGGCGAAATGGTCTGATGGACCCATGTACTTGTATGAGTTTATCTATTGCATCCTTCTACTTGACCCTTGTCAAGTGAACCCTCAAACTCAATTGAGACTTTTATATGCCTCAAACCATGTGTGTACCTGACTCTCCCTTACATAAATTACATGTCATATCCATGTCAAATATATTAATTGTCACGCCCTGAGCCTACACCCTGGGTGGGACCGGCACTCGAAGACCATTGTTGGCCCAAGCGAACCCTTATCTTGGCTTACTTAACTCAGCAAAAACTTAACTCAACAGAATAACTTCATGCAATGAAAGGTCATAAAACAACCCAACTAATAAAATCTGGCCAATAGGCAACTCGAGTCTCAAAATAGAATATTTATATTGTACATAGATGAGAGACTCAATACTAACTGACTGATTGTCTATGAAGCCTCTATAACACTGAGATGGATGTTGGGACAGACCCCGCAACATCCTAATAAAGCAAAACTAGGAACACAAAATAACAAAGTCCTCCGGAAAGCAGGGAGGCTCACCACTGACTCTTGAGTGCTCAACTACATCAACGGCGTGCTGGATGATGATCCGGGGTACCTGTGTCTGCATCATCATAAGATGCAGGCCAACTGGCATCAGTACATTAAATGTACGAGTATGCGAGCTGGAAAGCTAAACAACAACTTAAGCTTGAAAGGAGTACAAAGGAACTCTTACCTTGTCTCTGGTCGAGTCATGAATAACCGAACTCAATATAATGCAATAATACATATGCAATATATATATAGCTTGTAAAACATTGTAAAAAGCTTAGTTCGTTAAGGATAAAACAATAACAACTCAACTTTACTTATATAAAAGTAATATAACTTTAGTGGGAGATTCTTTAACCGACAACCACCCTATGAGCCCTAGTGATGATACAACGTTTTACCTCACGGTGCCCAAGAACCATCCTATACCTTGCCGTGATACATGACCTTACTTAACTTAGCGGATCCACTAGCTTAACTTACGTGATCATCTAAAAAGAATGACCTGTCAAGTCCCATGTTGGCAACATGGTTCTTATGGAAAGTTGAGTTAATATGAACTCGCATCCCCAATTCGGTGCTCATTACAACTCCCAAAAATACTTTAGCTCGTAAGTGTTTTAAACACATCTTTCTTTAGTTTGAGATAATTGCTCAAAGCTTAGCCCAAAGGTTCTCTTGGAAAACATAGTTCCTTTCTTACTCAAATGTAAAAACATTTATAAACTTTTTTGGGAATATTTAGTTCCCTAATAACTTTTGAGAAATGAACTCAACTCTTATACTCTTGGCTTAACTTGAAACTTGAGCCTTAAAAATGAAGTTAAAACGTTCAATGAAGACTCTTGAAAAACATTAAAGACTTGCTTTGACTTACTTCTTAACTTCTAAGCTTGACTCTAACTTCACTTAACTTTAATCCTAACTTTCCTCGAATTGAATGATGGATTCAAGGGTAATGATATCATGTTTATGGATGAGTTTGTGATGCCTATATGTACCTTAGAGTGTTGAAAACAACTATAAAACATAGGTACATTGCCAAGGAACATGCATGAAAAAGTGGGGAAGGAATGAGGAAGATTGACGTCCTTGGCGCTCTGAGAGGCGCACGGCGCCAGCCCTCAAGTTTCAAAATGGCCTGTTGGGTGCCCTGTATGGCACGCTGCCCCAAGGGGGGGGGGGGACTTCAGAGCCCCTTTTGTGGCGCACTGGCTGGTGCGAATTCCCAGCCTTTTCCCCACAAAACCCAACTTTTCTCCTTAGTTTCTCCAACTCTAAACCCTCTCAACAACAAAGGTTCTTTCCCTAAAAACTCATAATCATAAAACCCTCAATATACAATAGATTCAACTCAAAATTCCATCCGGAAACATGTACCAAAATCAACAAGAAACTTTAACAACACAACCACAAGAATTCCACAAACACAACCACAAACTTTAACAAACACAACCAATCTTTTCTCGAAATTAAACGAGTTTGGCGTGTGGGGGAATAAACCAACCCAACACTATGATCTCACATACCTTGTTAGGGATCACCCTCGACGAAAATCAGGACGATCTTGACGAACTTTGCTTTTTCTTCACTTTCTCCTCTTCTTTCCTTTTCTCTCAAGAGCCCTAACTCTCAGTTTTAAAAGGGAAAACTGATGTAAAATCAGCTTAGACCCTTGATATACAACCAAAAGAAAAGGTGAGGGAAAAGACCAAACTACCCTTAAAATTTCGGATGAACTTCCCTTACCAACAACCAAACTTCAAAAGGGTATAACTCACTCATACGAACTCGAAATCAAGTAAACTCGGCGGCATTCGAAAGATCATTCCAAGGGCTTTCCAAACATACTAGAAATTCACCTAAATCATCAAAAGCTTGGAGTTATGACTTCTCAAAGTTGACCAAAAATTCATTTTTTTCCCATAGTTAACCAAATTTCCAGATTTTGAATTCTTTCCCAAAAATGACTATTTCAAATTTCCAGCTTCTTCATAGTTATTTCAACTAACACGATGTTACAATATCTCCCCCTTGGGAATATTCGTCCTCGAATGAGATTACTCTTACTAGGCTAACGGTGTAACATAAACTCAACACCCAACACCCAACAAGCAATCATGTAAACAACAACAACAACATGCTCACTATAATTTAAAAAGCACTAAGAAGTAAATTAGTACCTTGATCTGTATTTTCTCCGGATTCAAAGAGATATGAATATCTTTTCTTCATGTCCTCTTAGGCTTCCCAAGTAGCTTCCTCAACAAATTGGTTCCTCCAAAGGACCTTGACTGATGCTACATCTTTCGTTCTCAACTTATGAACTTGGCGATCTAAAATCTGAA
>NC_064292.1:18729399-18804185 GCF_019186545.1 Solanum stenotomum | reverse complement strand
GCTCAAAGCTTAGCCCAAAGGCTCTCTTGGAAAACATAGTTCCTTTCTTACTCAAATGTAAAAACATTTATAAACTTTTTTGGGAATATTTAGTTCCCTAATAACTTTTGAGAAATGAACTCAACTCTTATACTCTTGGCTTAAATTGAAACTTGAGCCTTAAAAATGAAGTTAAAACGTTCAATGAAGACTCTTGAAAAACATTAAAGACTTGCTTTGACTTACTTCTTAACTTCTAAGCTTGACTCTAACTTCACTTAACTTTGATCCTAACTTTCCTCGAATTGGATGATGGATTCAAGGGTAATGATATCATGTTTATGGATGAGTTCGTGATGCCTAGTTGTACCTTAGAGTGTTGAAAACAACTATAAAACATAGGTACATTGCCAAGGAACATGCATGAAAAAGTGGGGAAGGAATGAGGAAGATTGACGTCCTTGGCGCTCTGAGAGGCGCAGAGCGCCAGCCCTCAAGTTTCAGAATGGCCTGTTGGGCGCCCTGCATGGCACGCTGCCCCAAGGGGGCGGGACTTCAGAGCCCCTTTTGGGGCGCACTGGCAGGTGCGAATTCCCAGCCTTTTCCCCACAAAAACAAATTTTCTCCTTAGTTTCTCCAACTCTAAACCCTCTCAACAACAAAGGTTCTTTCCCTAAACACTCATAATCATAAAACCCTCAATATACAATAGATTCAACTCGAAATTACATTTGGAAACATGTACCAAAATCAACAAGAAACTTTAACAACACAACCACAAGAATTCCACAAACACAACCACAAACTTTAACAAACACAACCAATCTTTTCTCGAAATTAAACGAGTTTGGCGTGTGGGGGAATGAACCAACCCAACACTATGATCTCACATACCTTATTAAGGATCACCCCCGACGAAAACCACGACGATCTTGACGAACTTTGCTTTTTCTTCACTTTCTCCTCTTCGTTCCTTTTCTCTCAAGAACCCTAACTCTCAGTTTTAAAAGGGAAAACTGATGTGAAATCAGCTTAGACCCTTGATATACAACCAAAAGAAAAGGTGAGGGAAAAGACCAACCTACTCTTAAAATTTTGGATGAACTTCCCTTACCAACAACCAAACTTCAAAAGGGTATAACTCACTCATACGAACTCGGAATCAAGTAAACTCGGCGGCGTTGGAAACATCATTCCAAGGGCTTTCCAAACATAACTATAAATTCACCTAACTCATCTAGAGCTTGGAGTTATGACTTCTCAAAGTTGACCAAAAACTCATTTTTTCCCATAGTTAACCAAATTTCCAGATTTTGAATTCTTTCCCAAAAATGACTATTTCAAATTTCCAGCTTCTTCATAGTTATTTCAACTTACACGATGTTACAATATCTCCCCTTTGGGAATATTCGTCCTCGAATGAGATTACTCTTACTAGGCTAAGGGTGTAACATAAACTCAACACCCAACAAGCAATCATGCAAACAACAACAACAACATGCTCACTATAATTTAAAAAGCACTAAGAAGTAAATTAGTACCTTGATCTGCATTTTCTTCGGATTCAAAGAGATATGAATATCTTTTCTTCATGTCCTCTTAGGCTTCCCAAGTAGCTTCCTCAACAAATTGGTTCCTCCAAAGGACCTTGACTGATGCTACATCTTTCGTTCTCAACTTATGAACTTGGCGATCTAAAATCTGAATAGGAATCTCCTCATAAGATAGGCTATCATTGATCCTAATACTTTCAGTTGGTAGGATCAATGAAGGATCGCCTATGCACTTCTTCAACATAGAGATATGAAATATCGGATTAACCGCTGCTAATTCCTGTGGTAGCTCCAACTCATACGCGACATTGCTAATCCTCTTGGCTATACGGTAAGGTCCAATATACCGGGGACTAAGTTTCCCTTTCTTACCAAACCTCATAACCCCCTTCATTGGTGAAACTTTCAAATATACCCAATCATCTACTTCAAACTCTAACACCCTTCACCAAACATCAGTGTAGGATTTTTGACGACTCTGTGCCGTTTTCAACCCTTCTTGAATCACTTTCACCTTCTCCATAGCTTGGTGAACTAAATCTGGTCCTATCAACCTTGCTTCACCAACTTCAAACCATCCGACAGGAGATCTATTTCTTCTCCCATAAAGAGCTTCATATGGAGCCATCTGGATGCTAGAGTGATAATTGTTGTTGTAGGCAAACTGGATGAGAGGTAGGATATCATCCCAACTCCCTTTGAAATCGATCACACAAGCCCTCAACATATCTTCTAAAGTCTGAATAGTGCGCTCTGCTTGCCCATTAGTCTGAGGATGAAAGGCAGTACTTAAGTTCACCTTCGAACCCAAGCCTTTCTGAAAAGATTTCGAGAATTGTGGAGTAAACTGTGCACCTCTATCAGAAATAATGGGGACTGGGACTCTATGAAGTCTCACTATCTATTTTATATATAACTTTGCATATTCTTCTGCTGAATGGGTAGTCTTTACCGGTAGAAAATGGGTTGACTTTGTCATTCTGTCGACAATTACCCAAATAGAATCATGCTGTATGCGAGACCTTGGCAACCCTGCGATGAAATACATATTGATCATCTCCCACTTCCATTCTGGAAGTTCTATCTTTTGAGCCAAACCACTGGGCCTTTGGTGTTCAACTTTCACTTGCTGACAATTTGGACATTTAGCAACAAATTCAGCAATGCCTTTCTTCATGCTATTCCATCAATAAACTTCTCTCAAGTCATGATACATCTTTGTGGAACTCGGATGAATGGAATATCTGGAGCTATCAGCTTCTTCCATAATCCTCTCTTGGAGTCCATCCGCCATAGGTACACACAATATACCTTGAAATCTCAATACACTATCTCCCCCTTGTCCAAAAGCTAATACTTTTTGCTTTTGAACATTTGCCTTCAACTCAAGCAAAATGGGATCTTGGTCTTGTTTCTCTTTCATTTTTGACACTAATGATAACTCGGCCCCGTTAGTAACCGTTATTCCTCCTTCTGTGGAATCCATAGGTCTGACTCCCAGGCATGCCAGTCTGTGCACATCTTTTGCTAACTCTCTCTTTCCTTTTTCAATATGGGCGGTGCTATTCTTAGACATCCTACTTAAAGAATCAGCAACAACATTAGCCTTACCTGGGTGGTAATGAATACTCAGGTAATAATCCTTGAGTAATTCTAACCACCTCCTCTGTCTGAGAGTAAGATCTTTCAAAGTGAGCACATATTGTAGACTGTTGTGATCAGTAAATACATCAACATGCACACCATACAAGTAATGACGCCATATCTTCAAAGCGAAAACTACAGCAGCCAACTTTAAGTCATGGGTTGGGTAGTTCTTCTCATGAACCTTCAACTGTCTGGAGGCGTAAGTTATAACCTTGCCATTCTGCATTAAGACACAACCCAAACCAACTCTAGATGCATCACAATACACCACAAAAACTTGAGTACCTTCTGGTAAAATCAAAACTGGAGCAGTAATCAACCTCTTTTTCAATTCTTGAAAGCTTTTGTCACAAGCTTCAGACCATTGAAATTTCACTTTCTTTTGAGTCAACTTGGTCAAAGGAGATGCAATAGACGAGAACCCCTCAACAAACCTTCTATAATAGCCAGCTAAACCCAAGAAACTCCTAATATCAGTTGGAGATGTGGGTCTAGGCCAATTTTGCACAACCTCAATTTTTCTAGTATCAACTTTAATTCCATCACCAGATACAATGTGGCCTAGGAATGCCACAGACTCAAGCCAAAACTCACACTTAGAGAACTTGGCATACAACTCCTTATCTTTCAAAGTCTGAAGAACTATTCTGAGATGACTAGCATGATCTTCTTCATTCCTTGAATAGATTAGTATGTCATCAATGAAGACGATAACAATAATATCTAAATAAGGTTTGAAGACTGTATTCATAAGGTCCATGAATACTGCCAGTGCATTGGTCAAACCAAAGGACATGACTAAAAACTAATAATGACCGTATCTGGTTCTTAAAGCTGTCTTTGGAATATCACATTCCCTTACTCTTAATTGATGATAGCCCAATCTAAGGTCAATTTTTGAAAAACAAGTAGCACCCTGAAGCTGATAAAAAAGATCACTAATCCTCAGAAGAGGGTACTTATTCTTGATGGTAACCTTGTTCAACTGACGGTAATATAAACACATCCTAAGTGAACCATCTTTCTTTCTCACAAATAAGACCGGAGCGCCTCAAGGTGAGACACTTTGTCGAATGAAACCTTTATCTAGGAGATCTTTCAACTTCTCTTTCAATTCTGCTGGTGCCATTCTATATGGCGGAATAGAGATAGGACGAGTATTTGGAAGGAGGTCTATGCCGAAATCTATTTCTCTCACAGGAGGAATTCCGGGTAGGTCATTAGAAAAAACTTCTGGAAACTCTCTTACCATAGGAACTGATTGAAAAAGAGGTATCTCGAAACTAGAGTCATTAACTCGAACTAAGTGATAGATACAACCCTTCGAAATTAACTTTCTCGCCTTAAGGTATGAAATGAAACGACCCTTAGGCACTGCTGAACTACTAATCCACTCTATGACTGGCTCATTCGGAAACTGATACTTGACCACTCGAGTTCTACAATCTAATGATGTATAACAGGCATGAAGCCAGTCCATACCTAGAATGACATCGAAATCTACTATGTCTAACTCAACCAAATAAGCCATGGTGCTCTTGTTATTGATAGAAACAGGATAATCACGATAGACTCTTTATGCTAGAATAGAGTCCCCAACAGGTGTAGAAACATAAAAGGGTTCACAAAGTCTTTCAGGAAGAACATCAAACTTATTTGCAACATAAGGAGTTACAAAAGATAAACTTGCTCTTAGGTCTAGCAAAGCAGACACATCAAAATCAAAGACTTTGATCATACCAGTGACAACATTTGGTGAATCCTCTTGCTCATGGCGACTCTGATTGCATAGAGACGGTTTGCTCCTCTGCCAGTACTAGAAGTAGCTCCTCTAGGTGCCATCCTGTCTGGGGGAACAACTGATGAAGATTGGGCCCTAATACCCAGATTTCCACTACCCTGCCTATTCTTAGGGCACTCCTTCATGAAGTGACCCTCTTGTCCACACTTAAAACAACCTGTCTGGCCATCACGACATTTACGTGGGTGGGTTCTATCACACCTAGCACATGCAGGAATCAAATTACCTCCTTGTGCCACACTACCTGAAGACTGTGCTGGTCTAGCCTTGAAGTCCTTTGAATTCTGGCCATTATGTTCACCTCTGAATCTGGGTGCAGGTGCTCCACCAGATGATGGAGCAGGTCCTTTTTTCCTTTGTTGAAAGTATGAACGATTCGCATTACCTCTCTGCTATCCGGACTCATTTCCGATCTTAGATTTCTTATTTCTTAACTCTTCCCTGTCCCTCAGCTTCTCTTCCTCAACCAGTTGCACATAAACCATCAACCTTGATATGTCCATGTCCCCAATAAGCATTGCTGCCCTACCTTCCTTACTCGACAGATGAGACAGCCCAGCAACAAACAATCTCATTTTACTCCTCATGTCCGCAACCATCTCCGGAGCATAACGAAATAGTTGGGTGAACTTCAACCCGTACTCATGAACACTCATAGACTTCTGCTTAAGTGTAAGGAATTCACGTAGCTTGGCCTCTTTTAACTCTCGAGGAAAGAAACGCCCCAAGAAAGCTTCCTCAAAACAGGCCCAAATCGCAGGTGGTGCACCCTTAGCTCTGCCCCCTTTCCACTAGTTGAACCAAGTTCTATCAACATCCTTCAATTGATATGTAGCTAGTTCAACCCGCTCAATATCTGCCACATGCATCACATCAAAAATCTTCTTCAGCTCCTCAATGAAATTATCTGGATCCTCAGTAGTGCTTGAACCCATGAAACTCAAAGGATTCATCCCCAAGAACTCACGAATCCTTGAAGTGTCAGCTCCTTCATGTCGAGCTCCCCTTTGCTGACCAATCTGATCAGTTACAACTTTACTCAGTATCCTAATTGCTTCTCTGAAGTAAACATTAGAAACTTCTCCTTGATGTTGCACTCCAGGTGCGAAAGGTAACTCTTGCTACACAACATAACGTCTAGGAAGACGCCCTCTGCCAACTCTTCGTGGAGGCATGATTATTTGAAAACCCGCACAAGCACGAATTAGAAAGAAACTTTGTAGAGATAAACTCTAACGCACGAGATGAGTGTGCAAGAAGTGAGAAATCCTAAATATTGTAGCCTCCTAATTATATATGTGGCACGCTTTACACCGATAACGAGGACTCTACAGACACAATTTCATAGACTCCCTAGGACTTTGGAACTCTGTGCTCTGATACCAAGTTTGTCATGCCCCGAGCCTACACCCTGGGCGGGACCGACGCTTGAAGACCATTACTGGTCCCAAGCGAACCCTTGGCCTGGCTTACTTAACTCAGTGGAAACTAACTCAATAGAATAACTTTATGCAATGAAAGGTCATAAAACAACACAACTGATAAAATCTGGCTAATAGGGAACTCGAATCTCAAAATAGAATATTTATATATGTACATAGACGAGATACTCAATACTAACTGACTCACTGTCTATGAAACTTCTATAACATTGAGATGGATGTTGGGACAGACCCCGGAACATACTAATAAAGCAAAACTAGGAACACAAAATAACAGAGTCCTCCGGAAAGCAAAGAGGCTCACCACTGACTATGGAGAGCTCAGCTGGATCAACGGCGTGTTGGATGTGATCTGGGGTACCTGTGTCTGCATCGTCATAAGATGCAGGCCAACTGGCATTAGTGCATTGAATGTACGAGTATGCGAGCTGGAAAGCTAAACAACAACTTAAGCTTGAAAGGAGTACAAATGAACTCTTACCTTGGCTCTGTTCGACTCATGGATAACCGAACTCAATATAAAGCAATAAGACACATGCAATATATATATATATATATATATATATATAGCTTGTAAAACAATGTAAACAACTTAGTTCGTTAAGGATAAAACAATAACAACTAAACTTTACTATATAAAAGTAATATAACTTTACTGGGAAATTCTTTAACCAACAACCACCTCTATGAGCCTTAGTGATGATACAACGTTTTACCTCATGTTGCCCAAGGACCATCTTATACCTTGTCGTGATATATGGCCTTACTTAACTTAGTGGATACACTAGCTTAACTTACGTGATCATCTAAAATGAATGACCCGTCAAGTCCCATGTTGGCTACATGGTTCTTATGGAAAGTTGAGTTAATTTGAACTCGCGTCCCCAATTCAGTACTCATTACAACTCCCAAAAATACTTTAGCTCGTAAGTGTTTTAAACACATCTTTCTTTAGTTTGAGATAATTTCTCAAAGCTTAGGCCAAAGGCTCTCTTGGAAAACATAGTTCCTTTCTTACTCAAATGTAAAAACATTTATAAACTTCTTTGGGAATATGTAGTTCCCTAATAACTTTTGAGAAATAAACTCAACTCTTATACTCTTGGCTTAACTTCAAACTTGAGCCTTAAAAATGAAGTTAAAACGTTCAATGAAGTCTCTTGAAAAACTTTAAAAACTTGTTTTGACTTACTTCTTAACTTCTAAACTTGACTCTAACTTCACTAAACTTTGATCCGAACTTTCCTCGAATTGGATGATGGATTCAAAGGTAACGATCTCATGTTTATGGATGAGTTCGTGATTCCTAGATGTACCTTAGAGTGTTGAAAACAACTATAAAACATAGGTACATTGCCAAGGAACATGTATGAAAAAGTGGGGAAGGAATGAGGAAGACTGGCGTCCTTGGCTATCTGAGAGGCGCGGGGCGCCAGCCCTCAAGTTTCAGAATGGCCTGTTGGGTGCCCTTCATGGCACGCTGCCCCAAGGGGGGGGGGGACTTCATAGCCCCTTTTGGGGAACGGTGGCTGGCGCGATGCTCCAGCCTTTTCCCCAGAAAACCTAAATCTTCTCGTTAGTTTCTCCAACTTTAAACCCTCTCAACAACAAAGGTTCTTTCCCCAAACACTCATAATCATCAAACCCTCAATAGACAATAGATTCAACTCAAAATTCCATCCGGAAACATGTACCAAAATCAACAAGAAACTTTAACAACACAACCACAAGAATTCCACAAACAAAACCACAAACTTCAACAAACACAACCAATCTTTTCTCGGAATTAAACGAGTTTGGCGTGTGGGGGAATGAACCAAACCAAAACTATGATCTCACATACCTTATTAGGGATCACCCCCGACGAAAACCACGATGATCTTGACGAACTTTGCTTCTTCTTCACTTTCTCCTCTTCTTTCCTTTTCTCTCAAGAACCCTAACTCTCACTTTTAAAATGGAAAAATGATGTAAAATCAGCTTAGACCCTTGATATACAAACAAAAGAAAAGGTGAGGGAAAAGACCAAACTACCCTTAAAATTTCGGATGAACTTCCCTTACCAACAATCAAACTTCAAAAGGGTATAACTCACTCATACGAACTCGAAATCAAGTAAACTCGGCGGCGTTCGAAAGATCATTCCAAGGGCTTTCCAAACATACTAGAAATTCACCTAAATCATCCAGAGCTGGGAGTTATGACTTCTCAAAGTTGACCAAAAACTCATTTTTTTCCCATAGTTAACCAAATTTCCAGATTTTGAATTCTTTCCTAAAAATGACTATTTCAAATTTCCAGCTTCTTCATAGTTATTTCGACTAACACGATGCTGCAATATCTCCCCCTTGGAAATATTCGTCCTCGAATGAGATTACTATTACTAGGATAAGGGTGTAACATGAACTCAACACCCTACAAGCAATCATGGAAACAACAACAACAACAATAACATGCTCACTATAATTTAAAGAGCACTAAGAAGGAAATTAGTACCTTGATCTGAATTTTCTCCGGATTCAAAGAGATATGGCTAGCTCTACTTCATTTCCTCTTCGGCTTCCCAAGTAGCTTCCTCAACAAGTTGGTTCCTCCAAAGGACCTTGACTGATGCTACATCTTTCGTTCTGAACTTATGAACTTGGCGATCTAAAATCTGAACTAGAATCTCCTCATAAGATAAGCTATCCTTGATCCTAGTACTTTCAGTTGGTAGGATCAATGAAGGATCACCTATGCACTTCTTCAACATAGAGATATGAAATACCGGATTAACCGCTGCTAATTCCTGTGGTAGCTCCAACTCATAAGCGACATTACCAATCCTCTTGGCTATGCGGTAAGGTCCAATATACCGGGGACTAAGTTTACCCTTCTTACCAAACCTCATAACCCCCTTCTTAGGCGAATCTTTCAAATATACCCAATCATCTACTTCAAACTCTACCGCCCTTCTCCTAACATCAGTGCAGGATTTTTGACGACTCTGTGCCGTTTTCAACCTTACTTGAATCACTTTCACCATCTTCACAGCTTGGTGAACTAAATATGGTCCTATCAACCCTGCTTCACCAATTTCAAACCATCCGATAGGAGATCTATATCTTCTCCCATAAAGAGCTTCATATGGAGCCATCTGGATGCTAAAGTGATGACTGTTGTTGTAGGCAAACTGGATGAGAGGTAGGTGATCATCCCAACTCCCTTTGAAATAGATCACACAAGCCCTCAACATATCTTCTAAAGTCTGAATAGTGCGCTCTGCTTGCCCATTAGTCTGAGGATGAAAGACAGTACTTAAGTTCACCTTCGAACCCAAGCCTTTCTGAAAAAATTTCCAGAACTGTGCAATAAACTATGCACCTCTATCTGAAATAATGGAGACTGGGACTCCATGAAGTCTCACTATCTCTTTAATATATAAGTTGGCATAATCTTCTGCTAAATGGGTAGTCTTTACCGGTAGAAAATGGGCTGACTTTGTCATTCTTTCGACAATTACACAAATAGAATCATGCTGTCTTCGAGAACTTGGCAACCCTGTGATGAAATCCATATTGATCATCTCCCACTTCCATTCTGGAAGTTCTATCTTCTGAGCCAAACCCCCGGGCGTTTGGTGTTCAACTTTCACTTGCTGACAATTTGGACATTTAGCAACAAATTCAGCAATGCCTTTCTTCATGCTATTCCACCAATAAACTTCTCTCAAGTCATGATACATCTTTGTGGAACTCGGATAAATGGAATATCTGGAGCTATCAGCTTCTTCCATAATCCTCTCTTGGAGTCCACCACCATAGGTACCCACAATCTACCTTGAAATCTCAATACACTATCTCCCCCTTGTCCAAAAGCTAATACTTTTTGCTTTTGAACATTTGCCTTCAACTCAAGCAAAATGGGATCTTGGTCTTGTTTCTCTTTCCCTTTTGACACTAATGATGACTCGGCCCCGTTCGTCACCGTTGTTCCTCCTTCTATGGAATCCATAGGTCTGACTCCCAGGCGTGCCAGTCTGTGCACATCTTTTGCTAAATCTCTCTTCCCTTCTTCAATATGGGCGGTGCTATTCATAGACATCCTATTTAAAGAATCAACAACAACATTAGCCTTACCCGGGTGGTAAAGAATACTCAGGTAATAATCCTTGAGTAATTCTAACTACCTCCTCTGTCTCAGATTAAGCCCTTGCTGAGTGAGCACATATTGAAGAGTCTTGTGATCAGTACATACATCAGCATGCACACCATACAAGTAATGACGCCAAATCTTCAAAGCGAAAACTATAGTAGCCAACTCTAAGTCATGGGTTGGGTAGTTCTTCTCATAAACCTTCAACTGTCTGGAGGCATAAGCTATAACCTTGCCATTCTGCATTAAGACACAACCCAAACCAACTCTAGATGCATCACAATACACCACAAAAACTTGAGTACCTTCTGGTAAAATAAAAATTGGAGCAGTAATCAACCTCTTTTTCAATTCCTGAAAGCTTTTCTCACAAGCTTCAGACCATTGAAATTTCACTTTTTTCTGAGTCAACTTGGTCAAAGGAGATGCAATAGACGAGAACCCCTCAACAAACCTTCTATAATAGCCAGCTAAACACAAGAAACTCCTAATATTAGTTGGAGATGTGGGTCTAGGCCAATTTTGCACGACCTCATTTTTCTGAGTATCAACTTTAATTCCATCACCAGATACAAAGTGGCCTAGGAATGCCACAGACTCAAGCCAAAACTCACACTTAGAGAACTTGGCATACAACTCCTTGTCTTTCAAAGTCTGAAGAACTATTCTGTGATGACTAGCATGATCTTCTTCATTCCTTGAATAGATTAGTATGTCATCAATGAAGACGATAACAAACATATCTAAATAAGGTTTGAAGACTCTATTCATAAGGACCATGAATGGTGTCGGTGCATTGGTCAAACCAAAGGACATGACCAAAAACTCATAATGACCGTGTCTGGTTCTGAAAGCTGTCTTTGGAATATCACATTCCTTTACTCTTAATTGATGATAGGCCGATCTAAGGTCAATTTTTGAAAAACAAGTGGCACCCTGAAGCTGATAAAAAATATCATTAGTCATCGAAAGAGGGTACTTATTCTTGATGGTAACCTTGTTCAACTGGCGGTCATCTAAACACATCCTAAGTGAACCATCTTTCTTTCGCACAAACAAGACAGGAGCGCCCCAAGGTGAGACACTTGGTCGAATGAAACCTTTATCTAGGAGATCTTTTAACTGGTCTTTCAACTATGTTGGTGCCATTATATATGGCGAAATAGAGATAGGACGAGTATTTGGAATGAGGTCTATGCCGAAATCTCTTTCTCTCTTAGGAGGAATTCCGGATAGGTCATCAGGAAAAATTTCTGGAAACTCTCTTACCATAGGAACTGACTGAAAATGAGGTATCTCGACACTAGAGTCATTAACTCGGACTATGTGATAGATATAACCCTTCGAAACTAAATTTCTTGCCTTAAGGTACGAAATTAAACGACCCTTAGGCACTGCTGAACTACTACTCCACTCTATGACTGGCTCATTCAGAAACTAAAACTTGACCACTCGAGTTCTACAATCTAATGATGCATAACAGGCATGAAGCCGCCCATACCTAGAATAACATCGAAATCTACCATGTCTAACTAAACCAAATCAGCCATGGTGCTCTTGTGATTGATGGAAACGGGATAATCACAGACTCTTTCTGCTAGAATAGACTCCCCAACAGGTGTAGAAACACAAAAGGGTTCACAGAGTCTTTCAGGAAGTGACCCTTTTGTCCATACATAAAACAACCTGTCTGGCCATCACGACATTTACGTGGGTGGGTTCTACCTCACCTAGGACATGCAGGAATCAAACTACCTCCTTGTGCCACCCTACCTGAAGACTGTGTTGGTCTAGCCTTGAAGTCCATTGAGTTCTGGCCATTATGTTCACCTCTGAATCTGGTTGCAGGTGCTCTAGCAGATGATGGAGCAGGTCCCTTTTGCCTTTGTTGAAAGGACGAACGGTTCACATTACCTCTCTGCTGTCTGGACTCATTTCCGGTCTTAGCTTTCTTATTTATTAATTTTTCCCCGTCACTCAGCTTCTCTTCCTAAACCTGCTGCACATAAACCATCAACCTTGATATGCCCATGTCCCCAATAAGCATTGCTGCCCTACCTTCCTTACTCGATAGACGAGACAACCCAGCAACAAACAAGCTCATTCTACTGCTCATATCCGCAACCATCTCCTGAGCATAACAGGATAGTTGGGTGAACTTCAACTCGTACTCATGAACACTCATAGACTCCTGCTTAAGTGTGAGGTATTCACGTACCTTGGCTTCTTTCAACTCTCGAGGAAAGAAACGCCCCAAGAAAGCTTCCTCAAAACAAGCCCAACTCGCAGGTGGTGCACCCTCAGCTCTGCCCCATTCTCACTGGTCAAACCAAGTTCTAGCAACATCCTTCAATTGATATATAGCTAGTTCAACCCGCTCAATATCTGCCATATGCATCACATCAAAAATCTTCTTCAACTCCTCAATGAAGTTCTCTGGATCCTCAGTAGTACTTGAACCCATGAAACTCGGAGGATTCATCCCTAAGAACTCACGAATCCTTGAAGTGTCAGCTTCTTCATGTCGAGCTCCCTTTTGCTGACAAATCTGATCAGTTACAGCTTTACTCAGTATCCTAATTGCTTCTCTGAACTCAGCATTAGAAACTTCTCTTTGATGTTGCACTCCAGGTGCGAAAGGTAACTCCTGCTCCTCAACATAACGTCTAGGAAGACGCCCTCTGCCAACTCTTCATGGAGACATGATTATCTGGAAACACGCACAAGCACGAATTAGAAAGAAACTTTTTAGAGATAAACTCTAACACACGAGATG
Source organism: Solanum stenotomum (assembly GCF_019186545.1). Taxonomy (NCBI): domain Eukaryota; kingdom Viridiplantae; phylum Streptophyta; class Magnoliopsida; order Solanales; family Solanaceae; genus Solanum; species Solanum stenotomum. The sequence goes on along the minus strand of NC_064292.1, from coordinate 18,790,853 downwards.
AGTGTGAAAGAAGTGAGAAATATTCTTAAATGTTGCAGCCTCCTAATTATATATGTGGTGCACTTCACACCGATAATAAGAACTCCACAAACACGGCTTCATAGACTCCCTAGGACTCTTGAACTATGTGCTCTGATACCAAGTTTGTCACGCCCCGAGCCTACTCCCTGGGCGGGACCGACACTCGAAGACCATTGTTGGTCCCAAGCGAACTCTTGGCCTGACTTACTTAACTCAGCGGAAACTTAACTCAACAGAATAATTTCATGCAATGAAAGGTCATAAAACAACCCAACTGATAAAATCTGGCCTATAGGCAACTCGAGTCTCAAAATAGAATATTAATATATGTACATAGACGAGAGACTCAATACTAACTGACTGTCTATCTATGAAGCCTCTATAACACTGAGATGGATGTTGGGATAGACCCCGCAGCATACTAACACTGTGTCTGCATCGTCATAAGATGCAGGCCAACTGGCATCAGTACATTGAATATACGAGTATGCGAGCTGGAAAGCTAAACAACAACTTAAGCTTGAAAGGAGAACAAAGGAACTCTTACCTTGGCTATGTTCGACTCACGAATAACCGAACTCAATATAAAGCAATAAGACACATGTAATATATATATATAGCTTGTAAAACAATGTAAACAACTTAGTTCGTTAGGGAAAAAACAATAACAACTCAACTTTAATTATATAAAAGTAAAATAACTTTAGTGGGAGATTTTTTAACCAACAACCACCCCTATGAGCCTTAGTGATGATACAACGTTTTACCTCATGTTGCCCAAGGACCATCCTATACCTTGCCATGATATAGGACCTTACTTAACTTAGTGGATCCACTAGCTTAACTTACGTGATCATCTAAAAAGAATGACCCGTCAAGTCCCATGTTGTCTACTTAGTTCTTATGGAAAGTTGAGTTAATATGAACTCGCGTCCCCAATTCGGTGCTCAATACTACTCCCAAAAATACTTTAGCTCATAAGTATTTTAAACACATCTTTCTTTAGTTTGAGATAATTTCTCAAAGCTTAGCCCAAAGGCTCTCTTGGAAAACATAGTTCCTTTCTTACTCAAATGTAAAAACATTTATAAACTTCTTTGGGAATATTTAGTTCCCTAATAACTTTTGATAAATGAACTCAACTCTTATACTCTTGGCTTAACTGGAAACTTGAGCCTTAAAAATGAAGTTAAAACGTTCAATGAAGACTCTTGAAAAACTTTAAAGACTTGTTTTGACTTACTCTTAACTTATAAGCTTGACTCTAACTTCACTTAACTTTGATCCTAACTTTCCTCGAATTGGATGATGGATTCAAGGGTAATGATCTCATGTTTATGGATGAGTTCGTGATGCCTAGATGTACCTTAGAGTGTTGAAAACAACTATAAAATATAGGTACATTGCCAAGGAACATGTATGAAAAAGTGGGGAAGGAATGAGGAAGACTGGCGTCCTTGGCGCTGTGAGAGGCGCGGGGCGCCAGCCCTCAAGTTTCAGAATGGTTTGCTGGGCACCCTGCATGGTGCGCCGCCCCAAGGGGGTGGGGGGACCTCAGAGCCCCTTTTGGGGCGCACTAGCTGGAGCGACGCCCCAGCCTTTTCCCTAGAAAACCCGAATTTTCTCCTTAGTTTCTCCAACTCTAAACCCTCTCAACAAAAAAGGTTCTTTCCGCAAACACTCATAATCATAAAACCCTCAATATACAATAGATTCAACTCGAAATTCCATCTGGAAACATGTACCAAAATCAGCAAGAAACTTCAACAACACAACCACAAGAATTCCACAAACACAACCACAAACTTCAACAAACACAACCAATCTTTTCTTGGAATTAAATGAGTTTGGCGTGTGGGGGAATGAACCAACCCAACACTATGATTTCACATACCTTATTAGGGATCACCCCCGACGAAAACCACGACGATCTTGATGAACTTTGCTTCTTCTTCACTTTCTCCTCTTCTTTCCTTTTCTCTTAAGAACCCTAACTCTCACTTTTAAAAGGGAAAAATGATGTAAAATCAGCTTAGACCCTTGATATACAACCAAAAGAAAAGGTGAGGGAAAAGACCAAAGTACCCTTAAAATTTCGGATGAACTTCCCTTCCCAACAACCCAACTTCGAAATGGCATAACTCACTCATACGAATTCGGAATTGAGTAAACTCGGAGGCGTTGGATAGATCATTCCAAGGGCTTTCTATACTTAACTGGAAATTCACCTAACTCATCCTGAGCTAGGAGTTATGATTTCTCAAAGTTGGCCAAAAACTCATTTTTTTCCCATACTTAGCCAAATTTCCAGATTTTGAATTCTTTCCCAAAAATGACTATTTCAAATTTCCAGCTTCGTCATAGTTATTTCAACTTACACGATGTTACATTAATGCCATGTCATAATTATTTCATAACTATTTTTAAAATGTTAACCAAAAATCTTACTCCATAAAAGTCAAAAAATAAAAAGTTTTCTATTTATAAAAATAAAATAAAGTAGTTATTTCTCTTAACTTTACTCAACCTTCCTCAACCCACAACCACCATTAACACCATCTCCATTCTCCTTAAATTTTTCTTCTTCAGGCTGTCATTGTCTATAGCCGTGATGAGGTTCGTCTAGTTCTTAAAAATCACAGTTCATTATTTTTTTCAATGTCTACATCCACCATTTGAACCACTACAAATTTCCTTTTCTCCAATGATGCTAATGAGTTACCATTAAAATACCTAACTATATCATCATATTTGTACACAATTTTACATAACACATTTCACCTAATTTTACAAAGACATCCAACAATCACTTTTAATCCTTCAAGACTATTAAATCTTTCTCACCTTACGGGTTGTAAAAGTATCCATAAATATGAAATGAAAACACATATCTACAACAACACATATTTGTTGATCTAGGAAGAAAGATAATATGATAGAAAATGAAAGAGAAAAAGGAAATTGGAGAGGGTTGGGAAGGGGAGAAAGAGAGAAATGAGGGTTGGATAGGGAAAACGGTACATGGTGATTAGAAAAAGAAAAACAAATGGGTTAGGTGGGGTGGGAAAAGAAGAAAGAAGTGAAAAAACAAACCATTCTACTTGATCATTTGTCAATTGATCCCTAAAACTCAATGAAACTAAGCATTTTAAACCCCTTACGCTGTATGAACTTCAAGCACTTGACAAAAATTACATATCATCATCCACATCACATTTTAAATGACACATCACTTTTTTTTTAAAATCTATTTTTTCTTTCTTTTTTCACTTCATTCCTTCACCTCTCTCCATTTTTTTTTTATATTAGAGATACCACCATAACCTTCCATCCTCACTAGTATCATTACATTCCTAAATAACTAACAATTATCATTTGATTTTTTTCTCTCAAATTTTTTTTCATTCATAACTTTTAATCGTATTTCTTTTACCAACATTTACATCTACCACTTGAACCACCATAAATCTCTTATCCCCATTGATGTGAACAAATAGCCATTAAAATACATCAATATACTCTTATATTTGTACACAATTTTACATAACACATTTAACCTAATTTCACAAAGACATTCAACAATCACTTTTCATTCAAGACTGTTGAATCTTTATCACTTTATGGGTTATAAATTACCCCAAAAATAAAAGAAAAATATAGATCTACAACAACAATACAATTTCGTTTATATTCCCGGTAGGAAGAAAATGTGAAAAAAAAAGAGAAAAGAAACAAGAAATTGGAAAGGGCCGGAAAGGGGAGAAAGAAGAGAAATGGGGGTTTGAGAGTATAAAGAAAAAAAAAGAAATGGGGATGGTTAGGGTGGGAAAAGAAGAAAGAACTTAAAAAAAGTTAATTTTCTAATTTTTGATCTTTTTATTCTATTTTTAAAAAGAAAAAAAATTATTTTTAGTCTAAAATTTGATCTTTCACGCTCCTTCTATTCGTGACATCACACATTTGTGCCAACTCAATAATTAAGTTGTCACATAAGCTTGGTCAATGGTCAAAAAGGCTTAAAACATAGAGTTTCATTGAGTTTAAGGGTTCAATTGACAAATAGTCAAGTAAAAGGGTCCAGAATACAAACACATACAAGTAGAAGGGTCCATCAGACCATTTCACATTTCTTATTTATGGTAAAATTAATTCTTGCCTAAATTTTGATATTCACGCTCCTTCAAAACGTGAAATCCGTATTTGTGCGAACTCAATAATTAAGTTGTTACATAAGCTTGGTCAATTGTATGGAGGACTTAAATAATTGAGTTTTATTGAGTTTAAGTGTTCAGTTGACAAATGATCAATTAGAATAAATACAAACTCATACAAGTTCAAGGTCCATCAGACCATTTCTCCTTGAATATTTTCAAGAAACTTAGGCTTTATGATCCAAAGACAACAACCATGAGACTATTGATGGAGAACCGGTCAATTAAAAGGCTGTTAGGGATATTGTATGACATCCTAGTGGAGATGGACAAGTTTATCTTTTTGACTGACTTTGTGTTGCTTGATTGTGAGATCGATGTGTAGATTCCTATTAGTCTTGGTAGACAATTCTTGGCTACTGGAAAAGCAATTATTCATATTGAAAGTGGCGAATTGAACTTTCAGGTGAACAATGAGGATGTTGATTTCTATAGATGCAAGTCCATGAAATATCCTAATGATATATATTTGGTATCTCATGTAGATATGATTGATGAAGCAGTGGCTAGTATGTGCGAAGTGGCTTGTAGCGGTTAATCATTAGCAGTTGTTTTACTCAATTATGATGGATATGAAATTAGTCATTTTCATGAAGTGGTTGCAATTCTTGTGAGTTCTGGTTCATTCACATCCATCCCCAAGAAGTTAGATATTGGTTTGAAGAATCGAGACAATCCTCTGGCTAAACAATCCATTGAAGAGCCACCGAAAGTAGAATTGAAGGTATTGCCCTCACATCTCCGATATGTATTTTTTTGGGACTGATAATACACTACCATTAATTATTGCAAATAACTTGTCAGAAGGGCAAGTAGAGGCTTTAATTAGGATTTTGATGAAGCATGCTAACGCTTTGGGCTGGTCAATCACCGATATTGTAGGGATTCCTCTGAGTATTTGTACTCACAAAATTCAACTAGCTGATGATTGCAAGTCGAGCATTGAGCATCAAAGAAGGCTAAACCCTCATGTGCAAGAAACAATGAAGAAAAGGATCATTAGGTGGCTAGATACAAGTGTTCTTTCCCATTATGGATAGAAAGTGGGTAATCCCCTTTGTAATTTGTCCCCAAAAAGGGTGGTATGATTGTAGTGCCGAATGCAAAGAATGAGCTTGTGGCAACTCGTATGGATTACCAAAAACTAATCTCATGGACAGAGAAAGACCATTTCCCAATGCCCATTATTGATCAAATATTGGATCGCCTTGCGAGTAGAGGATGGTATTTCTTCTTAGACGGTTATTTGGGTTACAACCAGATTTCAGTAGCGTTGGAAGATCAAGAAAAAATCACCTTTACTTGCCCATATGGGACACTTTCCTTCAATAAAATGCCATATGAGTTGTGTAATGCTTTGAGGAATTTTCTAATGTTCATGTTATCGATACTTGTGGATATGGTAGAAGAGTCTATGGAGGACTTTTCTAATGTTCGTGTTATCGATACTTGTGGATATGGTAGAAGAGTCTATGGAGGTATTCATGAATGATTTTTCTGTTGTGGGTGATTCATTTGAAGAATGCTTGGACTATTTGAGAAGAGTGCTACAACGTTGTCTCGAGACAAATCTTGTTCCTAATTGGGATAAATTCCATTTCATGGTAAAAGAAGGGATTGTACTCGGAAATAAAATTTTGGGAAAATGAATTGAAGTTGACCAAGCAAAGATTAAGGTGATTGCTAAGTTGCCTCCTCCAATTTCGTCGAAAAGTGTGCTAAGTTTCTTGGGACATGTCGGGTTCTATAGAAAGTTCATAAAAGATTTTTCTAAGTGGTTGTTCATTTATGCAAGTTACTTGAGAAGGAACATGTTTTTGAGTTTGATGCAAATTGTGTAAAGGCATTCTTGTACTTGAAAGAAAAACTTGTCTAGTCCCCAATCATTATTGCTCTATATTGAAGTATTCCCTTTGAGATGATACGTAATGCTAGTGGTGAAGTGATAACGCTCAAACTACTTTAAAAAAAAATTCAAAGAGTTAGCGTTCATTGTCAATAAAAATAATAACTAAGAGTCGGGGTCGAATCCGACAAGGAGTAGTGTAAGAATAAGAATCCAAAAAGTGACTTAAAGTGTGATTAATCTATTGTAGTGAATGAGAAAAATGGGTGGATTATTCTACCAAATTTAATGAAGCGATTTCAAGATCAAGTATAAGCAGTAAACTAAATTAAATAGAGTTTAAACTATTTAAATCGATTCTATGGGTGGGGGGTTTATTGATGCCAACTAGAGGTATAATTGTGTTGCTCAAAAAAGCTCAATGATCATGAATAATCTGGGTCATCTTTAATAATGCTAATATTCTTTCAATATCATAGAATTAGTACAAAACAACTCCTTTCGGTCTAATATATGTGATTTACAATTCAACCCATTACTTTGATTTTACAACTTGATTCAACTACATTGCAAACATTGAGCTGATTACACACTCTTATTAGTCTCTTTCAAGCACCAATTAGAGATCTAAGGTAGGATTAAGTTTTCCAACTTAACCCCTAAATGAATCACATGCTAACAACACAAATCCATGGTAAACGACAATAAAACAGAGCAATACAATAGACCCACTAATTTAAATCAACACCCAACCCCATAATCACACCACTAGAAATTGGGGTTTTAACCACCAATCAAGAAAGTGCAGAGATTATACATACAATGATAGTCGTCATGGATGTGATGAAATTAAGCAATTATAATCAACACCCACTTTGATTTCACCCTACACTTGTCAATTACAAGAGAAAAATTTAAAAACTCAACCTAAGAACAATACTCAATAGTTTCTCTCTCTAAGAGTTCGAGAAGTAAAGACTGATAAAACATAAGATATATCTACTTTCTATATACGACATAAATTGGGCTCGCCGAATTCACTCGGCAGATCACCACTTGTAATATTCAGCTCACCCTTTACTAGCTTCAAGATTTAGGTGTTTGAACTCAAATGGACAGACTTGATGGAACATGCCCTTCATGATCGGTGAATCGCCGAATGTCACATTGTGTGCCTAAGATACCATTTAATTTTACTCTTCGGTCTATCACTTTTGGTGATGCATTTTGGTTTAGTAGTAGTAATTCAGTGGATCGGCAATATAACTCTACTTTGCCTATTTACTTTGACACTTGGACTCCAAATAAGATTCAACCAATCGGGCGATTCACCTTTTCGATTAGGCGAACATCATGTTAGGGCTTTCTACCCTTTTCAATGTTGTTTGGCCTTTCTTTCAAATATTCATCCTTGCCTTTTTCCTTTAGCCTTCATAGCTATAAATCATGAAAATATCATCATAATAGGACATAATAAGGTATTGAGGACACTAATTGTTGAACTAAATAAATATTTACTCATCAATACCCCCACCTTAAACTTTCGCTTGTCCTAAAGTAAATCAAGAACAAAGTTAGTTCAACAAGGGTGTTTACAACAGTTCTCAATAAGAGTTAATATGTAAGTGCCACTAAAAAACTACTCTTAGTCAAATGCAGCACTCAATCATGATAAAAAAAATCGTCAAATGATGACTAGCAAGTATCAAACCAAGCTCAAGCTCAAGCTCACTATAGTTTCTTCTCTAATGCAAAACCATGTTTTGACATATGCAGTCAAGATCCCTCACATCAAGAACGATTTCATGCTCTCACAAAGCAAATCAATATAGAAGTTAGGAATCAAAACAACTCCCACTCTTAGAACGAGAAATACATGCGATCTTTATCCTATGGTTTGCCCATATTTTCCAATCATCGCACAACCTAATTCATACAAGATCTCAAGGGTCTTTTAGGCTTGTAATGGGGCTGAGGTTAATGGTATGGCCAATTTTTCTTAGTGACTTCACCTTTTCAAAGCATTATTGCAATCATCTTCACCTCATCTCAAGTTCTTTCCATTATTTTTTCACTTGAGAATTCAAACTTCGACTTGTCAATAATTTTATTGGAAACCCCTTTTATTTCACCAAACATTCTTTTTCGTTTCAATTTCCAAATGTTTTATTTCACCAAACATTCCTTTTCGTTGCAATCCTTTCATCTTTCTTTGCTTTCCACTTGGATTTCTTTCCTCCTTCCTTTCCACACCTTATTCAAAAAAATCAATACTACGAAAAGAATTTATATGTGAGAAGTTAGAGATAATTTTGGCTCAAGAGGATTAAATAAGGTTCTCAATTAACACGTTAGGCTCAAATGGTGCCAAAATGGTTGCACCCCTTCACAAGGTAGTCACAACAAACTATGAACATTTAGGATTCCTGTCACAATTTATGCCCAAGTTCATTCGTTGCATTCACCAAAGTTAGACAATTGAACTAACAAAGGAAATTCTAGCATTCAACAAACATGCTTTCAAGTAAAACCTTACCAGAGAAGGCACATTAAACTCAATTATTTATCAAAGCCATACAAGATCAAAAGCTTACGTGCGATATTTATTGCGATGTTGTTATCAAAGTGCAGCTAGACAATACAAGATTCAAAAAGATCATTCAGAAGTGCAACAACACCGATTTCTTCTTGCAATACAAACATTAAACACAATGCTTATCATGAGTACTATCCAAGACATCGATATTGAACACAATCGATCCTCGAATAATTATTAATAAAAACCAAGAATTTCACAACTTCCAAGTTTATGGGGCAAAGGATAGAGAGACAAAAGTGAAAATAACACTATTTAGCATAGGGTGGGAACCCTAGGCGCATCACACCCCACCAAAAAGAAAGATGATGTATCCTCATTGCAAAGAAAAAAATAATTAAGCTTAGATTGAGTGAATCCCTGGTACATAAAGGCTGATCGCATTTGCTTAAGAGGGCGACAAATGACCCCAAGTCGCCGACCAAGTCAGTGAATGGCCGAACTTGGAAGGATTGTCAACCACACATGTAGCACATGGAAACCGTTGACTAACTCAGCAAGTTGAAGATTGAACACCTAATTAATAGGTCAATCACCGTATTGTTATGCTCATCACCAAAATTGGCAATACCCCCTAAATCGTGCAGCCTATTGGGTGAACTGAGTCGGGTTTTCCCAAAAGCATTGGCAGATCATTAAGTCTGGGATGTACATATCTGAACTTGACAGTACTTCCACAAAGTTGAGTTGCCCAATAGGTGGACTCGTTGGAGCATCGCTTAGTGACGTCGGAGAATCGCTGATTTAGGCTAGAGGTCACCTATCTTCTTTCCATCCTACATAAGTGACATACATGTTATTGAAAACCACTAATACTTAGGTTACCTCCTAAGAAGTTCTTGATTTAATGCCACGACACAATGTGGACATGCTATTAAGCATTATCCAAGTACACCACTTCAACAACTCTCACATCACGACCCTTCCCAAAGTATACTTTCAACCATTGGCTGGTAACTTTGAATTTTATACCCTTGGACTCTTCAATCTCAATCGCTCCATTTCTATACACTCGATTTACCCTGTACAGACCAATCCATTTTGATTTAAGATTTATTGGGAATATTTTTAATAATAAATCGAAAAGGAGGACTAGCTCACCCACTCTAAACTCCCGATGCAAGAACTTGACATCATACCAACATTTAACTTTCTCTTTATAAAGTGCAGATATCTCATACGCTTGTAACCAAAACTCATCCAATTTAAGCAGTTGACCCACACTATTCTTAGAGGCCACTTCCCAATTTTAAATTCACTATCTTCAATGCCCATAATTCTTTGTCCTCTAACTCAACTGGAAGATGATAGGCTTTCCAAATACCAATGATGGAAACATGCCAATAGGGGCTTTCAAGGCTATTAGATAGGCCCAAAGGGAATCATCAAGTTTTCTAGACCAATTGGTATGGTGGATTGTTGCTCCCATTTTCACACGCAAGTGTACGTGGTCGCACAGGTAATATAATTCCTTTTAGAAACGAGTTATCGTATCCAAGGTACACGATCAATTTATATTAACTATCTTAATTCCACAATTTAGTAGAAGTATCTTAAAAAGCGTTTGAATGTTGTTTATTTCTACTACAACTAATTCAATAATATAAAGTAACTAGTGCGAATGACTTTAATTTGATGTTTTAAACAAGTAAGAGACAATTCCAGGGCTGGAGCATGCATTAGATTTCATGTATGGTATCTCAAGTAATGAACTAATTTAGGTTATCAAGTTACTGGTTTACAGGGTTGATTATATGATCTGGTCTCCCGACCTCTAATCGCCTACTCAAATTAGTTGTTTAACTACATGTTGAGCGGGGATAAACAGTCCTAATTGGGGAGAATTTATATTTTATCTTGTTTTGTAACCAAGCTAGGTGATCGTTCGGGCGTCACTAATAAACACAAATCAACTCAATTTAATGGAAGATCAAGCTTTCTATATCCTCTGGTCTATTACCTCTGTGTCTCCCGAGTTTAAGAGTAGACAAGAGATTTATCTCTATGATGGTCAGTCAAGAAATACTAAAACAAGAACATAGAAGTAACTTAAAGCGATTACCATAAATTATTTCAAAACCATTGATACGCAACAATCATCCATAGCTACAGCCCCAGAACGAGGGCGTTTTGCCACTCATAATATTTAAAAATGCAAAATAATATTGTTTATGCGATTTTCAAACAAAGAAAGAGTTAGAGAATTGAAACCTATTACAATATGTTAATCATTGCCCTTGCACACCAAAAATAAGTCTGATCCCTACAAAATAACCCTTGGGTCCTATTTATAGAATTTAGGAAAATAATTTTCAAATCTAGCCCAACAAGGAACCCTAATTAAACCAATTTCCCCAAAAATGTCGGTCAGGCCTTGGGGCAGCGCGCCAGATACACGCCTGGCAGGCTGGTGCATCGCACTACCAGTGCGCCAAAAAGAGGGCTCAACACTTTTGGCCTTGCGTATCGCGCCCCTATTGCGCCACAGAGGCTAGGGCACTGCGCCAAGCTTCTTTCTGGGCGTTGGTTTGTCGCACTTTCTCCCTTTAATTTCCTCTCAATCACTTCCTTTAAGATTCCTGCAAAATAGATAATCATATATATTAGCATGTAATCATTGCAATCCTAAGTAAAAACGAGTAAAATATATTAGTGAATGTCCTTAAACTCACGTTGAAGATGGGTAATTCGTAATAATTTGGCATATAAATACGCCCCAGATCACCACCCCACACTTAAACATTTGTTAGTCCTTGAATAAACTCTACATTATCAACTCTCACTCTTTGAACTCATCACCTCGCTTTACAATCGGCCAAACATATTTAATCATGATTTTGTGGTATACACTCTATGCAATAATTCACAAGTTTTGCTCATCATGATAGTCTACAAATCAACAATTCACAACCTCAATGAATGAGTCTTCTTCAATTATTCCAGGCTAATGAAACTTAATAGAAACCACACCAAACAAGAGTATACACCAAACATGTGTCAGAATGCCCTCTCCATTTTAAGTATATCCTTTCTCTCACACAAACATCATTGTATTTTCAAAATTCACTCTCACACTCACAAATGAAGTTTTCCATATATCCTAACATGCCATAAGCTTGCCCTTAGTGTACTTTAATTTTCACAAAGTGTTACTCATAGAATCAAGAGGACTTGTATTTGGTTGTAATGTCCGCTTAAGGTAAGGGAGGATACATTTAGGTAAAATTTAGTGACTTATCCTTCTTAATGCACATCCAACACTTTTTTTCCTTTGGTACACTTTATGCATATTTTCCCCATTGTACTGTAAACCTTACCCTTTCTTTCACTTAAGCCCTTATTTCTACAAATAGCTTCTTATTTTTTTTTCATACTTTAACAATAGCCACGCTCAACTTAGTCTTATATCCAAGTTGAGGTGCACGATATCCTTAGAAGGACCAGGGCCATTATCAAGGTAACTTCTGAATTAGCCACCCCCCAACTTAGGCTTTTCACCTTAGTCGAAGTGCATAATGTCCAAGGATGGATCAGGGCCACTCATAGATTTAGGAACTACTCATAGGGCATCATTCTTCTACCTTTTCTTTTTCATTTGCCACGAAACCAAGTATTTCCATCCTATCTACTTTCACCATCGTTTTCACTTCTTCCTCTTAACATAGTGCATTAAGGATTACTTTGGGCTAAAAATAAAAGGGATTCGGCTCAATTAAGTGGGTTAGAACAAAAATTCAAGGCTAAAAGGCTCAATGGGGGCTATACTAGGGATTTTTCCTTTGGAGGCATAAAAAAATTAAACTTGGCTATTCAAAGAAACACCTCAATCATATTCCATAACTTACTCATTAGGCACACTTTGGGCAAGTTCTAGATGTTATTCAGTGTGAAAACTAAGAAAATACTCACCACATAGGCATCACAACACATATATGGCGACATTCACTTGTAGCATGCTCATATAAATTGCATTACAATGTTTCCACACAATTAAGCCCATATTTATTTATTTTTCATTTACAGTCAAAACAAAGAGATTATGTTTGTTTCAAGGTTACCATCTCAATATTGCAAATCGAAGTTTTACCACCCATAACGTCTGGACAACTATCAAGACAAGGTTTCAAAGTACCCTAAAAGGTTGGTTACATACTCCTCTACTCCTGGTGACTAATTTTCCCTTTAAGACGACCGTCAACCATCCACCAACGGGAACTTTCACTCCTATGACGACTCTAAGACTCAGCAATAATAAGCAAACTATTCATAGTCGGTTCAATGGTACTATCATCAGGAAAAGTACCGCAAACAAAAGCAGAGGAACCCTCCTAAAAAATAAAAAGACTCGATAAAGCAATAAACTATATAAAATGAAGTTCAACTTCCAGCCCACACTTAAATGAAGCACTTTCCTCATTGTGTAAAGCAAAACAAAGTGAAGAGTGAAAGAAAACTCCATGTCGGCTTCCAGGACACATGTTTTAGATCAGCAAGTCGCTCCATTCATAGAAAAATCCTCAACCATTAAGGCTTCGTCACCATCACCATCGCCCGCATCAGTATCATCATCTCCGGGGTAAACATCATTTGACTCATCCTCTTCCAATCCATTCTCCTCATCATCAGTGGCATCATCATCATCATCATCATCAATGGGTTCTTAGAATCCCGGGCCCATCTGACACATGTACATCACGCTATCCATCAATAGGTAACACTCACCCAATGTCGCCATTTCATCCTCAATCATCCAACGCCCACTAATCCACTGTTGAAGCTTGGCCATCCCATACATTCGACCCATCCAGCTATCATCCTGGGCTTGCCTATCAACGACAGACAACACTTGCCCTTGAGATTGATAATGTGCTTTAGTCTTTGTGACATAAACCAAGTGGAATACCAAGTGAGGGGCACAGGGAGGACATACATCATGGTTTTATTCTTCAATTTCCAAAGCCCGAAGATACCTACTGAGTTTTCTACCATAACAAAAGCGCCACCATTTATTAGTCCAAAACTTCAGCATATTATGCCTCAACATAACACCTGCATTAATTGGCAGACCCTTCATAAGTCGGTAGACCAACACAACTCTTTTCTTTAGTGTCCTCAGTTGTTTGTTTACATGACAATAGGGTACTCAACACAATCTTAAAAATGGGCGTAATGCAAAGCCGAATGTCGACCCATATCTCTAACTCTATTGCACCTAGCCACAGAGTTCACCCCAAATAATGTATGCCTAATATCATCATAAGGGGGTTGTTCTATCATGGATTGAAATTTAGAATGATCATAGTTAGGAGCACCCAAAAATTCATTCTATGATTCTATCAAAAATTGCACACGATTATTACGAATAAGACCTTGATTCCACCTTAAATTATGCCCATTCCAATTAGCATATAATTCACGCACAAGACTCAAATTATACTCATCTTGATCCATAAAAATGTATGGAAGCCCCAAAGTAGGGACTTGAGCGTGAATTTGAGGAAATTCCGCTAGCAATCGCCCTTTATTTACATATTCATCCCCTATGCACTTAGCCTCCTGTTGACAATCGTACCACTCCTCTCCATAGTGCATAACTGCTTACTTATCAAAATTTTGAGGCAGCTACTCGGTAGGTGCCTTACTTAAACTTCCGAAAGCCTCTCATTTTCTACTTCGCTTAGCACCTGCGCTACTTACAGTATTTTTACCCTGAGGAGCCATTCTCTTACCCAAGTATGGAAGAAAAGAAGAAAGAAAAGAGAGGAAAAAATTATGGGGGAAGAAGGAGGGGAGGGGTTCGAGTAGGTAGTGGGGTAGGGGGTTGGTTTTAGTGGGTTTGATATTTCTTTGGAATTTTGTGGGTCTTAGTGGTTGGGAGTGGAGGAAAAGGTAACAGAAGAAGGTTTTAAGAAGAATTAATGGAGGAATTTGGGGAATTAAGTGAAGAAGATGAAGGAAAAAATGGAGAATTTAGAGAGAATTGGGGGAGTTCGTCAGGTAGAGGAAGAAAGAGAGAAAGTGAGGTGGGTTTGGGTAGGTTAAAGATTTAAGGTGGGATTTGAAGTGGGTCCCATGAATTCCAAAAAAAATTCCAGAAAAAGAATGGTGGTACGATAGGGAATGGCATGCCACACGTGCACCCAAAACCGCCACTAGTAGTTTCCTCGATGGAGCGATGCACCTGATCGGTGCTTGCACCTTTTGCGTGACATGTCGGTGCTACGCTAGGTACGACTCCTGTAAATCTTCTTTGGGCGACCTAGTCCCGAGGCACTGCCAGTGCGCCAAAAAAAGGTATAGTACTTGGAACTCTGGCATGGCGCGCCATTCCTGTGCTCGGCTGAGGCAGGGCATCCTTGTCCATTTTCTAGTGGGCTTGTTTCCTTTTCTGTTATGAAGTGGTCTCTGATATCCTGTGCATCATCCAAACTACGTAAAAAATATTGGTAGGTTGCTTCCCACTCAGCGCATTAGTTCTGGTCGTGGTACGACTCCTATTTTTGTATTTTTCGTTATAATTCCTAATTATTACAAATAAAACAAACTAAACAAACATCCTACCAAATTAGTAACTAAAACTAATAAAACTTCACTAAATCCTATAAACTCAAACTATATCTTTCAGGGTTGCCTCGCGGGGAGCGCCTTGTTTAATATCGCGGCTCATTCATCATTTAGTTCAAGAGCTTCTCGATCGCGATCCGTATTTTCACCAAAGTAGTGCTTGACCCTTTGCCTATTCACCAAGAACAACGGGGCATTTTTACCTTTAAGTTCTACCGCACCATGTTGTGTCATCCTCACCACTTCAAAGGGCCCACTCCATTTTGACCTTAGTTTGTGGGGAATAACTTAAGTCTTGAGTTAAAGAGTAGTACCTTTTCGCCCGGAGAAAAAGTGTGAGGAACTATTGATTAACGTTTCAAGGACACTTCATCTAATTCTAAGTGTCAACGATCACTAGTCAGTATAATAACCCAACTAAATGAGTTGGGGTCGAATCCCACATGGAGTGGTACATGTTTAGGATTCAAGATTCAAGTGTGAATATGCTCAAATCGGTCATAGGAATAGACATTATCAAATAAAAACATAATTCAAATCAAGGGATGACACGAATGTCAAATAAGAGGGCTTTGGTTTTAATTATCAACTACAGCAACAACAAATAATACGAAAACAACAATAATGAGACGGGTTCTTGGGATGTGATTCGATTATAGGCTAATGTAGACAAATGGGTAATTGCAACTGTTAGAAAATAGTTGTAAATTAGTGAATAAGCTAAAGTATAGAGGAGGTAAACTTTCTCTCGAACAATTTACCCCAAATCTAGTCCATTTCTCTCGAACGTCGACTAGAACAACTTACGCCGTAGTCCATTCACTCTCTCGAGCCGAATGTGTGGAAAAGGGTTTAGGATTAACTCTCTCAAGCTAAACCCATGACAACCCAATACCTATAGACCATCAACCAATAATCATGGTTTTAAAACCGCTCTCTCGAGCTAGCCAAAAACGCGAAGGTAGAACTGCATTTGGAACTACAATTCTTTAATTTAAACCACAATTATTGATTGAAATAACTTCTAAACAACATTTAAACTAACAATTACCAATACCCATAAACTAAATCAGCCTATAATCACACCCCAAGAATTGGGGTTTCAACTAGACATCATAAAAAGATAGAAATAGTTACCAAATTGTGTTTCCATCAACTGGGTACGATTAATTTCGTCTTTACAAAGGTCCAAATTGAATAATCTCAAAGAACCACTTCCAATTTCTCAAAAGTGAAAAACTTCAATTCTTCAAAGCCAAGGAAATATTGTCTCAATACTCAAAATTCTCTCTCTAAACCTTAGAACTCAATATTCAATACTAATTTCTTCTTATCTAAATATTCAAACATGTATTTATAGTCGCCAAAAATATACTCCGAAGAGCCATTTGGCGCAATAAGTCGGGCTCGCCGATCAACTCGGTGATCCGGCATTTGGTCAATTACATCGCCTTTTTGCCTTGGCCTTCAGCATCCTCCAGGTCTGTAACTTTGGGTGATCTAACTCTGCATCGCAAAATCAATCGGCGATTCGTCGACTGCTCCTTTCTATCGCCGACTTGATTTTCTCCTTCAGGGCTTGGCGCACTGGAACTTTAGGCCATCAAATGGCCACTCGGCAACTCGCCAAATGGACTTGGCAATCACCAGGCTCTCTTTTCTTCCTTTTTTCAACTCATTTTGTTCCTTTTTGCAAATTAGTGTCCTTGCCTTGGTCCTCAATCCAAATACGCAAATTAGTGTCCTTGCCTTGGTCCTCAATCCAAATACATGGAAATCAAGGATTTTACATTAGTTATTAGCACAAAATAAGCATTTGAGGACACTAAATCATTATAAACAAACCCCTGAATGAGTCCAAATGTCGGACTCATCAACACCCCCAACTTATAAGTTTGCTTGTCCTCAAGTAAAATTCAAGTTCAGCAGTTCAAAAAGGATGTCTCAAATAGTACTACACAAGACTCATGAATGCACACAACAAGACTTAATTTACTTATGCAAGGATCAATTGTGCACTCAAAGACTCAAGTTGTGACTCACCATTATAAAAAATTCTCAAGTTCATTAAACTTGCTTCAAATGCAAGTTCAAGCTCAACAAAGGTACTCAATGACCTCACACAAAGAAGGATTCCATATTCACACACAATGGTTCAACAATTTATAGTTTTGGAATAAAAAAACTCTCACACTAACAAAGATGAACACATGCATGACTTCACCCTTAAGTTTGCCCTTATTTTCCAATCAACACTTGTTTCAGCTCACTCAATATCAAAAAGGTTTCAAGGTTTGTAACGGGGCTGAGTGTAAAGGTATGGTCATTTAGGCTCAGTGGTTGCTTATCCTCATGAAATGTGGTATGAACAACACTTCCCTTCCTTTTCTTCATCATTCTCATTAATACTTAAAATTCACCCCATTATTCATTTTCCATGGACTACCGGACACCCCAATTTTCTTTTGCACTTTCACAACTTTATTTCAAAACTTTTTCATTTTTTTTCATTCACCTTTTCTTTTTCTGTTTTTTTTTTTGTATGGAGGGATTCCATATTTCTTAAAATCATGGATCAAGGGGGATTTCTTTTCACTTCTTGATTTACCTTCTTTTATCACCACACCCCCAACTTAAGCTTTTGGCCTAAGTTGGCTATTCCAACAAACTACATCTCATGAGGATTATGGGTGAAGGGATAAAGAAAGGTCACAATTTCATCAAGTTTCTTCCAAGAAAAAGGTACGCTCAAAGGGTGTTTAACCAAAGTTCACACACTCACAAGGTAGGCCACAAAAGAGGTATATTGTCAAATTGTTTCACTCTTTAAAATTGTTGCCTAAGGTCATTTCAAGAGCATGCATCACTTAGTCAACAGGACCAACGGGGCAAATTCTAGGTGTCATCACACATGGTTCACAGAAAGCTCATCACACAAGGCATTAACACCAATGTCAAACAAGACTCCACACTTTCTTTACTGTGCAATGTTCATCACAAAAGACTGAATTCGATAACCGACTAGTCACAATGAGATGCAAAAAGTTCACATATGAATGTGCGGCCTCATCATAGCCACACATTCATGTTTGTTCGATTGAGAGCACCATTCAAGTCATCGATATTGATCATAACTGATACTCAAATTTGCACAAGAATAATCACATTCAAACACAATCAAGAAGGCTGGCAAATTTTTTAAAAGGGTCCAAAAACCATTTTCAATTAAAACAAGGAACCACAAGCTCAAATATCCACAACATAGAGCCAAAACACAATATATAGCACAAAACCCAATATATACAAAAATCATCACCACAAGAACTAGGTATGGAAATACCTCACCCCACCACGAACAAAAAAAGAATGTGTTCTCAAATGCAATAAAATATCCAAAAATCAATATAAGAAGACAGAGATGGAGGTAAAAAAGAAGTCATGTCTACGCAGTCGCTCCATCTGTCGGGGCATCAGTGTTCGGTGTAGTACTCTGATATTGGGCATCAGTACCTTAGGTATCAAGAAGAATAGATCCAGCCATGGTAGTGTCTATGAAAGAAATCCGCACAGATGAATCTATCATTGTCTCCTCAAGCTTTGTCAGGCCCTCATAGGAAGTCTGCTCATCAGAAAGTTGCTCCTCATCAGTCTCAGCCTCGGACTCAGCAACGGCCACCTCATCAACTAAAACCTCATCTCCTGTGGTAACCAGAGGGACATCTGGATCAACTGGCACATCAGAGATCTCTATTTTCCCTAAAATCATCGACATGTTGGTGGACTTCAGCTGGTCCACATCTCTCCTCAGCTCAACAATGGCGGCCTTCAAAGCCGTCACCTCATCAGTGGCCCCTTGGCCTTGTTCACACACCGCTATATGTGCCGCAAGGGCATCAATAGTAGAACTCAATGGTGTCACAACATCAGCAAGAGCCCTCTCGATCATGCCAGGGATGGTGGCCTCAAGTCTGGAGGCGCTTCTATCAGTAGAATGGTCTAGTTGCCCCATCCTTAGTAATGTAGCCAGGGTGAGTACCGGATCTAGGGGGCAAAGGAGCAGCAGAGGAACTAGGCATCATGGAAGGGGCAGTGCTAGAATTACCTGAAGGCCCAAGGGTCGGAGTAGGCAATACTGCCTCTGCAGGTAGTGTCTGAACATAAACAACCGAGGATGTGTCCACTGGGGAAGCCTTCTTCTTCTTGGCCTCATCTTTCAAATACTCCGCCTTAATTCTCTGGATGTCAGTAGAAGATGTGGGAATCACTCCACATCATTCTTCTTATTTCTAGGCACCCGAGCCTGTCTGCACACCTCGGTAATCAACACCGAAAAGGTAGAGATGTTTGGCGCTGTTTGGCCCTCATAAGCATCTCTTGTGTAATAATCACCCCCAAGTTCAGCCTCGTCCCATTAATGATGCAACCAAGATAGGCTGATTTGGCGTGGTGAAGAATTGACTCGTTATGGGATGACATAATGGTACTACTGATGAAGCCAAACCAATACCTTTTTGATACATTGAGGTCCTTTTTCTTAATGGGTGCTCTAACCTCGAGCCATTTAGGAGTACCGTCTGATATTAGAGGGGCCAACCACTTCTTCATATTTTCCAATGTTTTTGTCCTGATCTTGTATTGACAATCATCCTCAAATCTAGTTGAACATTCTAGGACTGCATTAATGGCAGCGCTATCACATTTTACCTTTTTACCCGTCACAACCACACAGTCAACCGGCTTGAATTTGGTTGTCAGTTGCTTCCCTTGTGGTACCAGGGCTCCGTAGGCACTGCAGAACTCCCAGACCCAATTTGGAACATAAGGACCTCGGGGTCGAGTGAACAACTGTAATTTGTGCGACCTTAGGAAACTCATGATCTCCAGATATCTGTCAATGACTCCATCAGTGGACAACCTCTTTTCCTCTATGATGGTCCTCTGCCCCTCAGTCTTCAGTCTGTTCATGGATCGGGGAGGAGGACCTTGTACCGGTGATGCTAGAACCATATCTTATGCTGGAGCAGGAGGAGTGGTAGAAGCTTGAGGTGTCCTGATCCTAGATGGATCATTCAACTGCTTGGATCACAGCTCCGGTCTCTGGGCTAACTAGAGTTCATTCTCAGGCTTAGAAGTGGCAGCCTAAGGATCTTGGTGCTCAGCCTCACTCTCAGAAGTGGTGAGGCGAGTGGCATAGATCCTGTCACTATCGGAGCTGACCTCTAGTGAAGCAGGTGCAGGTGCCTTTCCCTTTCCTTTTCCCTTCCCACATGTGGTGGGAAGTTTGGTAGATTTAGCCTTGGATGCAACTGCATCCTCGTTGATTGTGATTCCCTTGGCCCTCTTGTGGGGCAGCATGTCTTTACCAGCCACTTTTGGTCTAGCCATATCTGCAAACACATTATAGAAAGTTAAGAACAATTCAAGAAAATTTGCAAAAAAAAAGTTGCAGAGAGACTCGCTGAACCGATCGGCTAGTCGCTGAATAACTTTGGTGAGCTAGATAGGGCTCGCCGAAAGTATTGGTTTAAAAATTCTCAGAAAAACTGGCATGTCGGCGATGGGAGGGGACTTTCGACAAATCAACGACGCCATTCGGTGAGCATAGACCAGCCCGTCGAAAGTTACAGCGCATTTAAAAGGTTAGGGGCGCAGAAAGGGCGATCAAGAAAGAAGATCGACGAGTCACCGAGTGCACTCGGCGAACTCAGGCTTCTCGCCAAAAGTTACTGAACCCAAACTCAATTTAAGCATGAAATTAAAGGTTAGATAGGGGGATTCGGTGAATCGCCGAGTGGTTCGGTGAGCTCGACCCAGCTCACCAAACTGCCCAACGTGCCTAGTTTCTACCCCATCTTCCAAAAATAACCCTGCAGCCCCTGAAAACAAAAATCAAAAACATGCACTCACTCAATTAAACTTAGACCCATACTACCCATGCCCCAAGGATACTCAAACTTCTCTCGATTTAGCCAAATTTGGCCATTTGAGGACTTACGCCCTTAGGAATGACGTCAATCGCTCCATCATTGGGCAAAGTACGTCATTTGGCACAAATGTAGGTTACTTAGACTTCACCTGACTAGACCGAACAACAACAAAACACAACCCAACAAGGTTGATTAATTTTAAGCACATAATTTTAGGAAATCAAAATTGTGGACAATCTAGGCATGATATTCGAATTAAAACAGGCACAGAAGCATACTATTACGAATTAGAGAGGCCCAACACACATCACTAAGACAAGAACAATTGCAAATGAGTAAAATCGCAAATTATAGGTTCGGGGTTCGGAAAACCAACCTTTAATGCTTATTAGATAAGTTGAAATGCTAGGCGCCAAAGATATCCAACTCTGAACACAGAGTCGACGACCAAAAAACAGTAAACACACGAAAATATGGGAAATTATAGTTCGGGTGTGAGTTTGGAAAGTTGAAAAGTGAGGGAATGTGAAAGATTTTGAAGTTTTTAACTTTTGACCTTTAAAACCGTTCAGTTCTCGCCTATTCGGCGACATTAATTTTGCTCCCCAACTCACTCGGTGATATGTCGAGTGGGCACTTACCTCGCCGAGTTTACAGGACCTCCAGTTAATGTGGGGGTCCAAATGGCGGAGAAAGTCGTGATTGCCAACATGTTCGGCGACGCGCCAATTTGCTCTTCGACTCGCCGAATTTTACAGACTCCAATTTCAAAATTGATTGAGTCCAACGGCGGTCCAAGTCGGGCTCGCCGACTTCTTCGGCGAGTCACCAACTAGACATTTTGTTCGCCAATCTGCACTTTTCAAACACATTAAAACTTTGAGCACCGAATCCCATGATATTCTTGGACAAAATGTCAAGTTGTGTCATGATCTTTTCCATGTTTTGATCCCTCTTTTTGTCTTAAACAAGCTGCTCCTTGGTCAATTTAAACGTGAGAGGGGAGACCTGATCTTCACGAGTGTACCAAACCCGATTAATTGTGGTCATACCATCCAAAAGTTGGGCTGCTATAATGTAAGGTTGTTGCATCAAACCTCTAGGAGAAAGTTGGTCAGCTACACCCTTATTCACCGAATTAAGGCTTCGGTAAAACTATTGCAGCAAAACGTTGTCGGGCAAACCATGAGTTGGGCATTGTAGCACCAACTTCTTGAATCATAGCCAAGTCTTATGAATTGGCTCACCCTCTAAACACTTGAAGCTTTGGATGCTATCCCGAAGAGTCATTATCTTCAAAGGAGGGAAAAACTGCACTTGAAATGCGGTGACAACCTCTTCCCACGAAGTGATTGATTCCCATGGAAATTCAGCCGACCACTTACATGCTTCTCCAATTAAATAAAATGGGAACAAGCCCAACCGGACCGACACTTGGGATATGTTCTTGAAGGAGAACGACCCGTAAACATCAACAGAGTTTCTAATATGCTCATGGGGATCCTTATGAGCCAGCCCACCAAATAACCCTTTTAATTGCAAGAGCAGCAACATGGTACTTGTAATATGGAACACATCGTTCAATTCAGCCGGAGGCAAGCGAATGGCACTAATTCCACCCATTAGATGAGGGTTATTGACATTAGGCTCGTTGACATCGTTGAGGTTTCCGATGTCATCTTGGTGGCCCACTTGGCTACCATTGCTTCCGTTCATACGCATTTCATCAGTTCAAAACATCAACACACAAAACAAAACTAAATATAAGTAGATTCAACTATGACTAAAAAGAACAAAATTCAACTTAACCAAAGAATCTTAACCAACAACATTCCCCGGCAGCAGCACCATTTTGATTAACGTTTCAAGGACACTTCATCCAATTCTAAGTTTCAACGATCGCTAGTCAGTATATTAACCCAACTAAATGAATTGAGGTCGAATCCCATAAGGAGTGCTACTTGTTTAAGATTCAAGAGTCAAGTGTGAATATGCTCAAATCAGTCATAGGAATAGGCATTATCGAATAAAAGCATAATTCAAATCAGAGGGTGACACGAATGTCTAATAAGAGGGATTTGGTTTTAATTATAAACTACAGCAACAACAAATAATACGAAAATAACAATAATGAGATGAGTTCTCGAGATGTGATTCGATTATAGGCTAATGTAGACAAATAGGTAATTGGAACTATTAGAAAATAGCAGTAAATGAATGAATAAGTTAGACTACAGAAGAGGTAAACTTTCTCTCGAACAATTTACCCTGAATCAAGTTGATTTCTCTAGAACATCGACTAGCATGCAAAATAAGGACAGTCTACTCCTTGTAGTCCATTCACTCTCTCGAGCTGAATGTGTGGAAAAGGGTTTAGGGTTCACCCTCTCGAATTGAACCCATAACAACCCAATACCCACAGACCATCAACTAATAATCTTGGTTTTAAAACCTCTCTCTCGAGCAAGCCAAAAACACGAAGGTAGAACTGCATTTGAAACTATAATTGTTTAATTTAAACCACAATTACTTATTGAAATCACTTCTAAACAGCATTTAAACTAACAATTAGCAATACCCATAAACTAAATCGGCCCATAATCACATAATGACACCCCGAGAGTTTAAGCTAGACATCATAAAAAGATAGAAATTGTTACCAAATTGTGTTTCCATCAATAGGGTACGATTAATTTCGTCTATACAAAGGTCCAAATTGAAGAATCTCAAAGACCCACTTCCAATTTTTCAAAAGTGAAAATTTTCAATTCTTCAAAGCCAAGGAAAAATTGTCTCAATACTCAGAATTCTCTCTCTAAAACGTAGAACTCAATATTCAATACTAATCTCTTCTTATCTAAATATTCAAACACGTATTTATAGTAACCAAAAATATGTTGCGAAGAGACATTCGGCACAGTAAATCAGTCTCTCCGATCAACTCGGTGATCCACCATTTGGTCAATTCCATCGCCTTTTTGCCTTGGCCTTCAGCATCCTCTAGGTCTGTAACTTTGGGCGATCTAACTCTGCATCGCGGAAACACTCGGCGATCCGCCTACTTGATTTTCTCCTTCAGGGCTTGGCACACCAGAACTTTAGGCGGTCAAATGGCCACTCGGCGACTCGCCAAATGAACTTGGCGATCACCAGACTCTCTTTTCTTCCTTCTTTCAGCCCGCTTCGTTCCTTTTTGCAAATTTGTGTCCTTGCCTTGTTCCTCAATCCAAATACCTAGAAATCAAGGATATTACATCAGTTATTAGCACAAAATAAGCATTTGAGGACACTAAATCATTATAAACAAACCCCTTAATGAGTCCAAATCTCGGACTCATCAACTATGTGCATTTCATGCCATCATTTTGTCTTCTCTTTGTATAGCTTAGAATTCTCATCTGCTTGGATATGAAACTCCTCAAGCTCATGCAATTGATTTATTCTCTTCTTACCGGCAATCTCAGGGTCAAGATTTAACTTTTCAATCACCCAATACGCTTGGTACTCTTGTTCCGCTGGAATATGACATACTTTTCCAAACACTATGTGATTGGGAGAAGTCTCGGTGGGTGTTTTGTAAGAAGTCTTATATGACCATAAAGCATCATCAAGCTTCTCAGACCAATCTTTTCTATGCGCATTCACTGTTTTCTGCAAGATTTGCTTCACATCTCTATTCTACGGTTCCATTTGACCACTTGTTTGAGAATGATATGTTGTAGAAACTTTATGTCGAATATCATACTTAGCAAGAAGATTCTTCACTAAATGGTTAATGAAATGCTTACCTCCATCACTTATGATTGCCCTCAGAGTACCAAAGCGAGTGAAAATGTGCTTCTTGATGAAGTTAATCACCAATCTTGAGTTATTCGTGGGTAGAGCTACCACCTCAACCCATTTGGACACATAATCAACAAACACCAGAATATATTGGTTTCCACTAGATGGTGGGAATGGAACCATAAAGTCACTACCCCACACATTAAAGATTTCCACCTCAAGAATATTATTTAGTGGCATCTCATGTCTTCTCGATACATAACCCATTTTTTGGAATCGATTACATCCTTTCACATAGGCTATGGAGTCTTTAAATAGAGAAGGACAAAAGAACCCAGATTGTAGTACCTTGTGCATCGTGCACTCTCCTACATGGTGCCCTCCATATAAACTTGCATGACAACTCTTGAGCACATGCTTGACCATATATCCTGGAATTCATCTTTTCACCACTCGATCCACTCCTTTTTTTGAACAAGAATGGTTCATCCCAGATGTAGAATTTAGCATCGTAAGTCAGCTTCTTGTCCTGTTGGGTAGTTACACCTGAAGGGTACACTCCACTTACTAACAGATTTACTATATTAGCATATCAAGGCACTTGAGAGATATCCAATGCCATCAACTTCTCATCCAAAAATTCTTCACGTATTCATCTCCCTTTATGTACATAGGAAAAATCTTCTAACCTGGACAAATGATCAGTTATTTGATTCTTGATACCCTTCCAGTCTTTGACCTAAAGGTTAAATTCTTGTAGAAGCAATATCCACCGAATTATCCTTGGTTTTGCATCCTTCTTGTTGAATAGGTACCTAATAGCTGTATTGTATGTATAAAAAATTACCTTGGTACCTATCAAATACGATATAAACTTGTCAAAGGTTAATACTAGAGCTAGCAATTCCTTCTCAATCACGGTGTAATTAGCTTGAGCAGAATCAAGGGTCTTACTCACACAATATATTGAATGGAACACCTTATCTTTTCTTAGTCCCAATATTGCACCCATTACTACATTGCTTGCATCACACATGAGTTCAAATGGTAGCTCCCAGTTAGGAACAATCAAGATTGGAGCTTCAATTAAGTTCTGCTTCACAACCTCAAACGCCTTCAAACACATCTCATCGAATTCAAATTTCACCTCATTTTCCAAGAGACTGCACATAGGTCTTGCAATCTTAGAAATCCTTGATGAATCTCTGGTAAAACCCTGCACGGCCAAGCAAACTTCACAAACTTACTACATAAATAGGAGGGGGTAATTTTTCAATCACATCCACCTTGGATTAATCCACTTCTAGGCCATGCTTTGACACCTTGTGACCCAACACTATGCCTTCTCGAACTAAGAAGTGACACTTCTCCCAGTTAAGCAGTAAATTTGTATTTTCACATCAAGCAAGTACTTTATCAACGTTCCCTTTTCCTTTCCCACCTGTGGTGGGAAGTTTGGTAGCTTTATCCTTGGATGCAGCTGCATCCTCGTTGATTGTGATTCCCTTCGCCCTCTTATGGGGCGACATGTTTTTACCAGCCACTTTTGGTCTAGCCATATCTACAAACACATTATAGAAAGTTAAGAACAGTTCAAGAAAATTTGCAGAAAAATAGTTGCAGAGAGACTCGTTGAACCGATCGGCAAGTCGCCGAATCACTTTGGCGAGCTAGATCGGGCTCGCCGAAAGTATTGGCTTAAAAATTCTCAGAAAAATAGGCATGTCAGGGATGGGAGGGGACATTCGGCAAATCAACGACGCCATTCGGCGAGCACAAACAAGCCCGCCGAAAGTTACCATGCATTTCAAAGGTTAGCGGCGCAGAAAGGGCGATCAAGAATGAAAATCAACGAGTCACCAAGTGCACTCAGTGAACTCAGGCTTCTCGCCAAAAGTTACAGAACCCAAACTCAATTTAAGCATGATATTAAAGGCAAGATAGGGGGATTCGGTGAACCGCCGAGTGGTTCGGTGAGCTCGACCCAGCTCACCAAACTACCCAACGTGCCTAATTTCTACCCCATCTTCCAAAAATAAACCCGCAGCCCCTGAAAACAAAAATAAAAAACATGCACACGCTCAATTAANACCCAAATTCAATTTAAGCATGAAATTAAAGGCGAGATAGGGGGATTCGGTGAACCGCCAAGTGGTTCGGTGAGCTCGACCCAGCACAACAAACTGCCCAACGTGCCCAATTTCTACCCCATCTTCCAAAAATAAACCCGCAGCCCCTGAAAACAAAAATAAAAAACATGCACACGCTCAATTAAACTTAGACCCATACTACCCATGCCCCCGGGATACTCAAACTTCTCTCGATTTGGCCAAATTTGGCCATTTGAGGACTTACGCCTTTGGAATGACGCCAATCGCTCCATCATTAGGCAAAGTACGTCATTTGGCACAAATGTAGGTTACTTAGACTTCACCCGACTAGATCCAACAACAACAAAACTGAACCCAACAAGATTGATTAATTTTAAGCACATAATTTTGGGAAATCAAAATTGTAGGCAATCTAGGCATGATATTCAAATTAAAACAGGCACAGAAGCATACAATTACGAATCAGAGAGGACCAACACACATCACTAAGACAAGAACAATTGCAAATGAGTAAAATTGCTAATTACAGGTTTGGGGTTCGGAAAACCAACCTTTAATGCCTATTAGATAAGTTGAAATGCTAGGCACCAAAGATATCCAACTCTGAACACAGCGTTGAAGACCAAAAAATAGTATAAACATGAAAATATGGGATATTATAGTGTGGGTGTGAGTTTGGAAAGTTGAAAAGTGAGGGAATGTGAAAGATTTTGAAGTTTTTAACTTTCGGCCTTTAAAACCATTCAGTTCTCGCCCATTCGACGACATTAATTTTGCTCGCCAACCCACTTGGTAACACGCCGAGTGGGCACTTACCTCGCCGAGTTTTACAGGATCTCCAGTTAAGGTGAGAGTCCAAACGGCGGAGAAAGTAGTGATTGCCAACATGTTCGGCGACACGCTGATTGTCTCCTAGACTTATCGAGTTTTACAGATTCCAATTTCAAAATTGCTTTAGTCCAACGGCGGTCCAAATCAGGCTCGCCGACTTCTTCTGCGAGTCACCAACTGGACATTTTGTTCGCTAATCTACATTTTTCAAACACATTCCACACTTTAACCTTCACAATCAACACACCATTATTTTAGAATAAAAAAAATAAATAAATAAAACTTGGATTGCCTCCCAAGCAGTGCCTTATATACCAGCATGGCACGACGCAAGTCCTCACTCAAACTTTATTTTTGGGGTTGGCCATAGTGTCACTAGGCAATTCCCCTTGTTGTCTCGGGTTTAAATGAGACGAAATATGACCCATGTAGGTCTACAATTGTTTGATAGAGACGGAATGATAGGTAACTATCTAGCTAAGGATCGACACATCTTCCTTCGTTTCTTTCAAAATTTTATCGGACCCCTCAACCTTGTTGAGAATACGAGAAAGCATATCCTTAGACCGACCACCCTCGGAATCCTTTCCCTTTTAGCCCTCGTGGGGAGGAATGTACCTGTCCTTTTCCCTATCCCTTCTAAGCGGGGTTACGATCCCTCCACTCTCTATCACGATCCTTCTAGCCATCATCCCTATTCCAAACTTGGCTACCACCCTACCTCGGGTAGTTTGAATGATAACCACCTCCTTGGTTTGCAAGGAAGTTCACCTCTTCATTCTACAATGCTTCAAACTTGGCCTCATCAGGATTAACACACCCAACACCCACAACATTGACACTTTGAGCACCGAATCCCATGATATTTTTGGACAAAATATCAAGTTGTGTCATGATCTTTTCCATGTTTTGATTCCTCTCTTGGTCTTTCTCAAGTTGCTCCTTGGTAAATTTAAACGTGAGAGGGGAGACCTCATCTTCACAGATGTACCAAGCCCGATTAATTATGGTCATACCATCCAAAAGTTGGGCTGCTATAATGTAAGGTTGTTGCATAGAACCTCTAGGAGAAAGTAGGTCAACTACACCCTTATTCACCAAATGAAGGCTTCGGTAAAAATAATGCAGCAAAACGTTGTCGGGAAAACCATGAGTTGGGCGTTGCAGCACCAACTTCTTGAATCGTAGCCAAGTATAATAAATTGGCTCACCCTCCAAACACTTGAAGCTTTGGATGCTATCCCAAAGAGTCATCATCTTCGAATGAGGAAAAAATTACACTTGAAATGCGGTGACAACCTCTTCCCACAAAGTGATTGATTCCCATGGAAATTCAGCCAACCACTTACATGCTTCTCCCATTAAAGAAAATGGGAACAACCTCAACCAGACCGGCACTTGGGATATGTTCTTGAAGGAGAACGGACCGCAAACATCAACAGAGTTTCTAATATGCTCATGGAGATCCTTATGAGCCAGCCCACCAAATAACCCTTTTAATTGCAAGAGCTGCAACATGGTACTTGTAATATGGAACACATCATTCAATTCAGCCGGAGGCAAGCGATTGGCATAAATTCCACCCATTAGATGAGGGTTACTGACATTAGACTCGTGGACATCATTGAAGTTTCCGATGTCATCTTGGTGGCCCACTTGGCTACCATTGCTTCCGTTCACACGTATTTCATCAGTTCAAAACATCAACACACAAAACTAAAATAAAAATAAGTAGATTCAACTATGACTAAAAAGAACAAAATTTAACTTAACCAAAGAATCTTAACAAACAACACTCCCCGGCAGCGACACCATTTTAATTAACGTTACAAGGACACTTCATCCAATTCTATGTGTCAACGATCACTAGTCAGTATAATAACCCAACTAAATGAGTTGAGGTCGAATCCCATAAGGAGTGGTACGTGTTTAAGATTCAAGAGTCAAGTGCGAATATGCTCAAATCAGTCATAGGAATAGACATTATCGAATAAAAACATAATTCAAATCATTGGGTGACACGAATGTCAAATAAGAGGGTTTTGGTTTTAATTATAAACTACAACAACAACAGATTATACTAAAATAACAATAATGAGACGAGTTCTTGGGATGTGATTTGATTATAGGCTAATGTAGACAAATGGGTAATTGCAACTGTTAGAAAATAGTTGTAAATAAATGAATAAGATAGACTATAGAAGAGGTAAACTTTCTCTCGAACAATTTACCCTGAATCAAGTCGATTTCTCTAGAACATCAACTAGAATGCAATATAAGAACAGCCTACTCCTTATAGTCCATTCACTCTCTCGAACTGAATGTGTGGAAAAGGGTTTAGGATTAGCCCTCTCGAATTGAACCCATAACAACCCAATACCTACAGACCATCAACCAATAATCTTGGTTTTAAAACTTCTCTCGAGCAGGCCAAAATCACGAAGGTAGAACTGCATTTGAAACTACAATTCTTGAATTTAAACCACAATTACTTATTGAAATCACTTCTAAACAACATTTAAACTAACAATTAGCAATACCCATAAACTAAATCATCCCATAATCACATAATGACACCCCAAGAATTGGGGTATAAGCTAGACATGATAAAAAGATAGAAATCGTTACCAAATTGTGTTTCCATCAACAGGGTACGATTAATTTCTTCTATACAAAGGTCCAAATGAAAGAATCTCAAAGACCCACTTCCAATATCTCAAAAGTGAAAATTTTCAATTCTTTAAAACCAAGGAAAAATTGTCTCAATACTCAGAATTCTCTCACTAAAATGTAGAACTCAATATTCAATACTAATCTCTTCTTATATAAATATTCAAACACGTATTTATATTCACCAAAAATATGTTGCAAAGGGCCATTTGGTGAAGTAAGTCAGGCTCGCCGATCAACTCGGTGATCCGCTATTTGGTCAATTCCATCGCCTTTTTGCCTTGGCCTTCAGCATCCTCTAGGTCTGTAACTTTGGGCGATCTCACTCTGCATCACAGAATCACTCGGCGATCCACCAACTTGATTTTCTCCTTCAGGGCTTGATACACCAGAACTTTAGGCGGTCAAATGGCCACTCGATGACTCGCCAAATGAACTTGGCGATCACCAGACTCTCTTTTCTTCCTTCTTTCAGCTCGCTTCGTTCCTTTTTGCAAATTTGTGTCCTTGCCTTGTTCCTCAATCCAAATAACTAGAAATCACGGATTTTACATAAGTTATTAGCACAAATTAAGCATTTGAGGACACTAAATCATGATAAACAAACCCCTTAATGAGTCCAAATCTCAGACTCATCAACTATGTGCTTTTCATGCCATCATTTTGTCTTCTTTTTGTATAGCTTAGAATTCTCATCTGCTTGGAACTGAAACTCCTCAAGCTCATGCAATTGACTTATTCTCTTCTTACCGGCAATCTCAGGGTCAAGATTTAACTTCTCAATCGCCCAATACGCTTGGTGCTCTGGCTCCGCTGGAATATGACATGCTTTTCCAAACACTATGTGATTAGGAAAGGTCTCGGTTGGTATTTTGTAAGCAGTCCTATATGCCCATAAAGCATCATCAAGCTTCTCAGACCAATCTTTTCTCTGCGCATTCACTGTTTTCTGCAAGATTTGCTTCACCTCACTATTCTACACTTCCACTTGACCACTTATTCGAGAATGATATGTTGTAGAAACTTTATGTTGGATATCATACTTAGCAAGAAGATTCTTCACTAAATGGTTAATGAAATGCTTACCTCCATCCCTTAGGATTGCCCTCAGAGTACCAAAGCGAGTGAAAATGTGTTTCTTGATGAATTTAATCACCACTCTTGAGTCATTCGTGGGTAGAGCTACCGCCTCAACTCATTTGGACACATAATCAACAACCACCAGAAAATATTGGTTTCCACTAGATGGTGGGAATGGAACCATGAAGTCAATACCCCACACATCAAAGATTTCCACCTCAAGATCGTTATATAGTGGAATCTCCTGTCATCTCGATACATAACCCATTTTTTGGCATCGATTATATCCTTTCACATAGGCAATTGAGTCTTTAAATAGAGAAGGACAAAAGAACCCAGATTGTAGTACCTTGTGCATCGTGCACTCTTCTCCATGGTGCCTTCCATACGAACTTGCATGACAACTCTTGAGCACATGCTTGACCATATATCCTAGAATTCATCTTTTCACCACTCGATCTACTCCTTGTTTTGAACAAGAATGGTTCATCCCAAATATAGAATTTAGCATCGTAAGTAAACTTCTTGTTATGTTGGGTAGTTACACCTGGAGGGTAGACTCCACTTACTAACAAATTTAGTATATTAGCATATCAAGGCACTTGAGAGATATCCAATGCCATCAACTTCTCATCCAAAAATTCTTCACGTATTCATCTCCCTTTATGTACATGGGAAAAATCTTCTAACCTGGACAAATGATCAGCTATTTGATTCTCAATACCCTTCCGGTCTTTGATCCCAAGATCAAATTCTTGTAGAAGCAATATCCACCGAATTATCCTTGGTTTTGCATCCTTCTTGTCGATTAGGTACCTAATAGCTGCATTGTAAGTATAAACAATTGCCTTGGTACCTATCAAATACGATCTAAACTTGTCAAAGGTGAATACTAGAGCTAGCAATTCCTTCTCAGTCACGGTGTTATTAGCTTGAGCAGAATCAAGGGTCTGACTCACATAGTATATTGAGTGGAACACTTTAGCTTTTCTTAGTCCCAATATTGCACCCATTGCTACATTGCTTGCATCACACATGAGTTCAAATGGTAGCTCCCAGTTAGGAACAATCAAGATTGGAGCTTCAATTAAGTTCTGCTTCACAACCTCAAACGTCTTCAAACACATCTCATCAAATTCAAATTTCACCTCCTTCACTAAGAGACTGCACATAGGTCTTGCAATCTTTGTAATCCTTGATGAATCTCTGGTAAAACCCTGCACGGCCAAGGAAACTTCGCACCTCTTTTACATAAATAGGATGGGGTAATTTTTCAATCATATCCACCTTGGCTTTATCCACTTCTAGGCCATGTTTTGACACCTTATGACCCAACACTATGCCTTCTCGAACTAAGAAGTAATACTTCTCCCAGTTAAGCAGTAAATTTGTATTTTCACATCAAGCAAGTACTTTATCAACGTTCCGGAGACATACCTCAAAAATTTCCCAAAGACGGAGAAATCATCCATGAATACCTCTACAAAGTCCTCCACCATATCATTAAAAGTGGCCATTATTCACCTTTGAAAAGTCATCGGGGCATTGCAAAGTCCAAATGGCATGTATTTGAAAGCATATGTACCATAAGGACAAGTGAATGTGGTCTTCTCTTGATCTTCGGGTACAATCAAAATTTGATTATATCCAAAATACCCATCTAAAAAGCAATAGTACTCATTCCCTGCCAGATGGTCAAGATTTTGGTCAATGAAGGGGACAGGATAATGATCTTTTCATGTGGCCTTATTTAACTTCTGGTAATTCGTGCAAATTCTCCATCCAGTGACTGTTCGGGTGAGAATCANAATATCCACCGAATTATCCTTGGTTTTGCATCCTTCTTGTTGATTAGGTACCTAATAGCTGCATTGTATGTATAAACAATTACCTTGGTACCTATCAAATACGATCTAAACTTGTCAAAGGTGAATACTAGAGCTAGCAATTCCTTCTCAATCACGGTGTAATTAGCTTGAGCAGAATCAAGGGTCTTACTCGCACAATATATTGAATGGAACACCTTATCTTTTCTTAGTCCCAATATTGCACCCATTACTACATTGCTTGCATCACACATGAGTACAAATGGTAGCTCCCAGTTAGGAACAATCAAGATTGGAGCTTCAATTAAGTTCTGTTTCACAACCTCAAACGTCTTCAAACACATCTCATCAAATTCAAATTTCACCTCCTTCACCAAGAGACTGCACATAGGTCTTGCATTCTTTGAAATCTTTGATGAATCTCTGGTAAAACCCTGCACGGCCAAGGAAACTTCGCACCCCTTTTACATAAATAGGATGGGGTAATTTTTTAATCATATCCACCTTGGCTTTATCCACTTCTAGGCCATGTTTTGACACCTTGTGACCCAACACTATGCCTTCTCGAACTAAGAAGTAATACTTCTCCCAGTTAAGTAGTAAATTTGTATTTTCACATCAAGCAAGTACTTTATCAACGTTCCGGAAACATACCTCAAAAGATTTCCCAAAGACGGAGAAATCATCCATGAATACCTCTACAAAGTCCTCCACCATATCATTAAAAGTGGCCATCATTCACCTTTGAAAAGTCATCGGGGCATTGCAAAGTCCAAATGGCATGTATTTGAAAGCATATGTACCATAAGGACAATTGAATGTGGTCTTCTCTTGATCTTCGGGTACAATCAAAATTTGATTATATCCAAAATACCCATCTAAAAAGCAATAGTACTCATTCCCTGCCAGATGGTCAAGATTTTGGTCAATGAAGGGGACAGGATAATGATCTTTTCATGTGGCCTTATTTAACTTCTGGTAATTCGTGCAAATTCTCCATCCAGTGACTGTTCGGGTGAGAATCAACTCACTTTTCTCGTCTTCACTACTATCATACCACCCTTCTTTAGTACACACTGCACAATACTTACCCACTTATTATTGGAAATCAGGTCCACAATACCAGCATCTAGCCACTTGATCACTTCTTCTCTCACCACTTCCTTCATCAATGGATTTAGTCTGTGTTGATGTTGTGCACTTGTCATGTGATACTCCTCCATATATATTTTGTGCATACATAGCGTTGGACTAATCCCATGAATATCATACATCTGCCAGCCAAGAGATTTCTTCTTTCACTTCAAGATTCTGAATGTCGCATCAACCTGTGATTTAGACAAGTCTGCAGAAAGTATCACAAGTAAAGTTTCATTGCTACCCAAATATGCATACCTTATGTGAGCATGCAGAGATTTCAACTCTAAATATAGTTATTTTCGATTGAGGGTTTAGGTGGAGGCCTGAATTCACGATTTGATGATTCCACCATGCCTTTTTGTGTGCCCACTACTGCAAAATTAAGGCAACTTGTCATCTATTGAGCTTCAGGATAACCATATATGTCATGTCCCACCAAAACTCTTTCCAAGGTATCCTCGAAAGTAATACATTAAGATTCTATAGCTAGATCCACAAAGGTAATGTCGGACAACTCTACATAGACGAAAGGCAATTTCAATGCGCGATAGACATCAAACACTTCAACCTTATCATGTGCTCTCATGGTTAACTGCCCAGCTACTACATCGATCACTGCTCACCCGTGGCTAATAAAGGATGCCACAAAATAAATGGGACTTCTGGATCGGGCTCAAATTTAGGACTACAAAGTCCACCGAAAATATTAATGATCCCACTCGCACCAACACATCTTCTGCTACACCTCTAGCCTTGCAATAGATCTATCTACCAGTTGTAGAATGATAGTGGTTGGTTTTGGACTTCCCAACTCAAGTTTCTTGTATAAATATGCAGGCATGAGATTAATGCTAGCACCCAAATCACATAAACCCTGGGCATGAACACTTTGTCCAATTGTAATTTGCACAGTGAACCTACCAGGATCCTTCAATTTCTTTGGTAGTCTATTCTAAATTCGAGAAGTGCACTCCTCAGTAAGTGCTACTGTTTCATACTCTATCAGCCTTCTCTTTTTTGCCAATATCTCCTTCATATATTTGGCATATTTAGGAATTCCCGACAAAATATCAACCAAAGGTAGGTTAATGTCAACCTGTATAAGGAGAGAGAAACTTACCAAAGCATTCATCTTTAGTTTGCTTCCTGAACTTATGTGGAAAATGAGGGGGTGGTTTCATTTGAGGAACAATCTTCTCAACATTGGAGTTCTTTATCACCTCTTCTTGTTTCTTTTCTCCTCTAGTTGTTGACCACTTCTAGTATTGACCGTATTCAATTGCTTTGGGTTGAGCTCAATGTCACCCGACAAACCTCCTTGTGGATGCAAGTTAACCGAATTTGCTACTTGCGCAACTTATTTCTTTAGATTCATCTGTGACATTTGGATGTTCCTCAAGTTCTAATTTTTCTTATCTACCCTTGCATTGATTTTTGCATTCTCGAAACTGTTTTTACCGATTTCTACCATCACCTTTTGGAACAACTCTTCATTAGTCATACCTCATTTCTGAGCACTTTGACTACCACCTTGGCTATTATTTTGATATTGTAGCCCATTTCCTTGTGCTCGGTATTGGTTGGACCGTTGCGCTTGATTTTGGTTCTGATTTTGGTTTTAACACCATGATAAGTTAGGATGGTTTCTCCAACCAGAGTTGTAAGTATAACCATAGTTCTGCGTACCTCCACCATTTTGAGCATTACCCATATAGTTCACGGAGTCTGGATTTGATTCACAGTATTCAGTTGCATGTTCTCCACTACCACAGACTCCGCACCATGTAGCCAGCCAATGTCGGTAGAAAAGGGTCATACTTTTTAGATGATTCATTAATGTTTTTTAGCATAGACTAGTGGATCTACCTAGTTAAGGCATTCTATAACCCGACAAGTTATAAGACAGTCCTGGCAGCGTGGGCTAGACATTGTATCATCACATAGATCATAGTGATGGTTGTCGGTTAGAGAATCTCCCAAACATAGTTTATTTTTGTATTCTTATATACAACTGAGATATTATTGTATTTTACAATACTTTGAGATGTTATCTATTGTTTTAACTGCTTTATATAAACTGCATCTTTAATGTTGTTTATTTATGCATTGAGTTGAGTATCCATGAGTTGAGTAAAGGTGAGGTAAGTGTTTCTTTCAGAATCCAGTTCAAGCTTATGTGTTATTTAGAATTCCCCTCTTATAATCGTACATTCGATGTACTGACGCCATTTGGCCTGCATCATTTTATGATGCAGATACAGGTAACAAGGATCAGCATCCACTACCTCGTTGATCCAATCGAGCATTTCAGAGTCATTTGGTCAGCCTCATTGCTTTCCAGAGGATCCCTTTTTATTGCTTTGTTATTTCAGCTGTTAGGATGATCGGGGGTCTTGTCCCGACATCCCTCATAGTATTTGAGGCTTCATAGACAATTACACGTTATTAGTTCAATAGTCTTATTCATTTTAGTTGCTTAGTCATAAGACATGAGTTGCCACTTTGTCTAATTGAATGTTCCTTTTAAAACATTCTAAGTTTTATCTATTGAGACAATTATATTTTGTGTTGAGTAAGTCTTTCGTTGAGTAGTAAGCTAGGCCAAGGGTTCTCTTGGGGACAGCAATGGTTCTCGAGTGTCAGTCCCTCCCAGGGTGTACGTTTGGGGCGTGACGGATCTTAACAACCTCAGTCTTCTTAGGATCAACCTGAATACCATCACTGGAGAAGATATGGACAAGGATTTCAATCGACCTCAAACAAAATGTACGCCTGCCAAACTTAGCAAACAATTGTCGATCCTTGACATCTTGCAAAACAAAACCGCAAATGATAGGCATGATCATCCTCACTCCGAGAATAAATCAATATATCATAAATGAACACAATCATGAACATATACAAGTATTGCTTGAATAGTCTATTAATCAAATCCATAAAAGTTGCAAGAGCATTCGTTAGTCCAAAAGATGTAACTAAGAANAGAATCTCCCAAACATAGTTTATTTTTGTATTCTTATATACAACTGAGATATTATTGTATTTTACAATACTTTGAGATGTTATCTATTGTTTTAACTGCTTTATATAAACTGCATCTTTATTGTTGTTTATTTATGCATTGAGTTGCGTATCCATGAGTTGAGTAAAGCTGAGGTAAGTGTTTCTTTCAGATTCCAGTTCAAGCTTATGTGTTATTTAGAATTCCCCTCTTATGATCGTACATTCGATGTACTGACGCCATTTGGCTTGCATCATTTTATGATGCAGATACAGGTAACAAGGATCAGCATCCACTACCTCGTTGATCCAATCGAGCATTTCAGAGTCATTTGGTCAGCCTCATTGCTTTTCGGAGGATCCCTTTTTATTTCTTTGTTATTTCAGTTGTTAGGATGATCGAGAGTCTTGTCCCGACATCCCTCATAGTATTTGAGGCTTCATAGACAATTACACATTATTAGTTCAATAGTCTTATTCATTTCAATTGCTTAGTCATAAGACATGAGTTGCCACTTTGGTTAATTGAATGTTCCTTTTAAAACATTCTAAGTTTTATCTATTGAGAAAATTATATTTTATGTTGAGTAAGTCTTTCGTTGAGTAGTAAGCTAGGCCAAGGGTTCTCTTGGGGACAGCAATGGTTCTCGAGTGTCAGTCCCTCCCAGGGTGTACGTTTGGGGCGTGACGGATCTTAACAACCTCAGTCTTCTTAGGATCAACCTGAATACCATCACTGGAGAAGATATGGACAAGGATTTCAATCGACCTCAAACAAAATGTACGCCTGCCAAACTTAGCAAACAATTGTCGATCCTTGACATCTTGCAAAACAAAACCGCAAATGATAGGCATGATCATCCTCACTCCGAGAATAAATCAATATATCATAAATGAACACAATCATGAACATATACAAGTATTGCTTGAATAGTCTATTAATCAAATCCATAAAAGTTGCAAGAGCATTCGTTAGTCCAAAAGATGTAACTAAGAATTCATAGTGACAATACTGATTTTGAAAATTCATCTTCGAGATTTTACACTCCCTTACTTTCAATGATGATAACCTGATCGACAATCAATCTTCGAGAATAAGCTAGCACCTTGAAGTTGATCGAACATGTAATCAATCATTGGGATGGGATACTTAGGCCTCATTTGCTTGCACTTTATGGAGGTCTGAATCTTAATCATTCAGATTTAGTTCATTAAGTATGTTTGGTTTTTAGATTTGAATCTTACTTATTCAGATTCACTCCATCTTAATGGGTCTTAATGAGTCAGAATGAATCAGATCTATAACACAGTCTTAATACCATTCTCACTCTATTAAAATAATAAGCATTCTTTCATAAAAAAATTATTTTCTTCCTTGATTCTCTTTTGGGCAAGTTTGAAGTTTCTTCCTCTCCTTTTCCAACCAAATACAATTTTTTTTTCTTTTGAATAAGTAAGTTTTCATACTCTTTTACAAGTTTATGTAATATTTTTAATATATACAGTATTCTTGGATGAATTGATATTTATGAAGAACTTTTCTTGTCAAATTTCGTTTGTTTCCAAAACTTCTTTGAAAGAAGTTATTATTGTCTCTTGAGAAAACAAATAAATAATTTTTTTGAAGTGGGTTATAATCTTAATCTTGAAACAATTTTTTGGAAGAAATTATCTTGGGTTTGGATTATAACTTTATTGATATAGTGTATAATTCCTAATTTTAAAAATAAATAAATTATACACTCGATATATATTGAAATCAAACAATCTTAATGATTCAATGTTCAGACCTAGAAACTATATCTTAATATTCAGATGTGCATTTAGATTCTGACATCTTAATCTTAATGTGTATAGTAACATTCAGATTTAGACGTTTTAATCTTAATGAAAATAAATGAGGCCTTAATCTTGATTCTGACCTTGTTCAATTGTTGATAATAAATACCCATGTAAAGAGAATAATCTTTCTTCCGAACAAACAAAACTTGGGTACCCTATAGAGAGATACTTGATCTAATGAAACCCTTATCCAAGAGGTCTTTTAACTTATCTTTCAACTCTTTAAGCTCTTCCAAAGCCATTTTGCAAGGAAGAATAGAGATAGGCTACATATCTAGAAGAAGGTCAATTCTGAAGTTGATTTCCCTTTCAAGATGAACACCACAAAAATCATTTGGGAACACTTCCAGAAACTCATTAAAAACTAGAACTAACTCAAGAGTAGGGGCTTCAGAATTTTTATCCCTTAACCGAACAAGATGATAAATGAATCCTTTA
Organism: Solanum stenotomum; assembly: GCF_019186545.1. Lineage (NCBI taxonomy): Eukaryota > Viridiplantae > Streptophyta > Magnoliopsida > Solanales > Solanaceae > Solanum > Solanum stenotomum. The sequence continues at coordinate 18,750,967 of NC_064292.1, read as the reverse complement.
GAAATCATCTTCCTAGTCGTAAGGCATGAGTTGAATTGACCTATAGGCTCTAAATTTCCACCTTCCATTCTAAGATACATTCACTCGGAAATTGAAATTTTAACAATTGGGTTCTACAATAAATGTAAGCATAACAAGAATGAAGTCAATCCATACAAAGAATAAAATCAATGTCTATAATTTCTAACTCTAAAATATCAACTTAGGTGATTTTCTTAAAACTAATACTTGACAATTTCTATAGACCCATTTAGGAACAATAGAATCACCAATAGGAGTAGAGACTGGAAAAGTTCTAAAAGAATTTCAGGGCCAACATCAAACTTCATAGCCACATAAAGAGTCACAATAGGAAATGTATCACCTTGATCAAGCAATGTATTAGCATCACACTGAAAGACTCGTAACATACCAGTGGAAACATCTGGAAAGCTCTCCTAATCCTGATGAGCCTGAAGAGCATTGAATCTGTTCTAACGATGAGCACCACCAAAATAATAAGAAGCATCTTGGTGAGCTGGGCGACCTAAAAAAAGCACTAGGGTGAGCTTGACGACCATCTCTACCCTTTCTTGCAAGCGAATGGCAATCTCTCAATCTATGATCAACCTTACAATAACCATAGAAACCATCGGTACCGGCTAAGCATCTCCTGTTGCCGTAATTTTGGCAAGTGGGGAAAGTAGATCTACTAGAACCTCCTTCTTGAGGCTTGGAGTTAGAAACCTTATCCATTTTGAATCTTTGAGCCAGAGAACGAGATGAATTTTGACTAGGGAATTTTGTCTTAACTGAGAATGACAACCTCCACCGGACCTTGAGTAAGAGAAATCACCACCATCTTTTCTTGCCCTCTTTGATTCTCTAGCATTCTCCATAAGATTTTCCTCCTAAATTTGTAGAGCATGAGTCATCAACCTTAAGATATCCATCTCCTTGATCAACATGGTGGTTTTTCACTCTTTGACTACTATTTTGGATACACCTGAAACAAACTTAATCATTCATGCTCTAGAGTCGGTAACCATTATCGGAGCATACTTAAACAACTGAGTAAACTTCAAAGAGTATTCCTTCACACTCATACTCCCATGCCATAAGTTTATAAATTCTTGCACTTTAGCCTCCCCAATATCAAGGGGGAAAAACTGATCAAGAAATACTCCTTTGAAATTGTCTCAATCCAAGGGACCTGCATCAATTTTCCTTTCTTCCATCCATTGAGTTAACCACACTTGAGAAATCCGTTTCAATTGATAAGAAGACAAGACTAAATTTTCCACTGGAGTAACTCCCATAATATCCACAATCTTTTGAATTCCCTCAATAAACTCTTATGGATCTTCATCTATTTTCGAACCATGGAATTTTGGAGGATTCATCCTTGTGAAGTCTCTAACCCTTTTCGTCGTCATAACCATATTTGTGTTCATGGGAGCTACAACATCTTTATTAGCTTCTTCCATAATAGCTTGGGCCAACACTTGGAAAGTGGCACTTGCTTGGACAAAGGATCGACCAGAGCTTATGGAGCTTTAGGTTCCACATTCACATTCACGTTCCTTCTAAACAGAGTTCTTCTTCGTTGCATCATTCTGAAATGCATAAAACATGAGTTTGAATGAAACATTACAGAGTTCAACTCTATTGCACGACTTAGGAGTATGAAAGAAGTGAAGTGTTTCTTAAACGTCTAATAGTCTCTTATTCATAAATATGGTGCGTTTCATACTCATGAACAAGACTTTACTAAATATGGCTTATCAAACATCTAGACTCTTTAAAACCTTGGTCTGATACCAAGTTTGACACGACCCAAGACTATACCCTAAATGTAGCATGGTGAATAGGATCCCAAAAGACCCTAAAGAGTCCACTTGACATAAGCATGAAACTATGATAACAACATAAAAGAATGAATCATATTAGCAGAATGTAAGTCTCAAAGATTCATCACAATATGGAATCAAATCAGAAGATAAAGACTTCATAAACTGAAAGTACTAAGTCTGACATAAGCTTCTACTAATAGATATGGATAGGGAAAGCCCTAGATCATGAAATAAATCTGAAAACTTAAAGTATATGTGAGAGATAGAAGATATCATAAGGTGGTCATGCTCTCGAACCATGAAGAATCACCAAAACCTAATCAAATTGATAAATCCAATTCTAGACATGGTCGGATGGAGGAATATTAGAACCTATATTATAAGACAATAAAGACAAAAGAAATATATGCATCAGTACTCAGATAATACCGAATATGAGGAAGGATACATGAGTAAATACATGATGTCATAATGAATTAGAAAAATCACAACAGAAGCTTAATTCTAATCCTTCAAGGAAATCATAAATTGTTGTGAGAGATACCATTAATCGACATGAACCATGTAAGCTATAACCAGGAGTTTAGTGTACTGCTCCCATAGCAAAAAGAGAGAATCTTACTTGTCACAGTAAGAACAATGTTCTTAAGCTTAGCTGAATCCACTAGGTAGTTATGGGACAAATAAATTTCTACCAAAGAACTCTGGTTCTACTAATGGGTGAGCCTCCATCCCAAAGTCCACTCAATGCTAAGTAAACTCTCAATGGAAATTATGCATAATCAAATCATATTCATACTTCTTGAAATTGTAAAGCCAAACCAATCATAAACTTTATATCATAAGAATAGCTTTATAAAACAATGATTTCATATCATACTCATAAGAGACACTTATGTAAAGCATCTTAATCGGGATCATCTTTCCATAATAAGAATTACTTCAATAGGAAGCATTGAGTTTCATAAAATGTGTTTGATACTTTATCTAAAAGAATCATTAATTCATAAGTTCCACAATTCATAATGCATTCATATATTCAAACTTTGTTCCTAATCATAAAGTATTCATATATCATGGGTTCATGTAAAATCATGGAAAACATGTAATTATGATCAAATCATACATAATAAGATCAAATTTGAAGAATAAACTCAATGACAATTGAACCCATTCCTAAACATAAAACCCTAGAATTTTGGGTGAGAATTGATAGAGAGATTTTGAAGTTTCTTTGGGACCCTATGGATGAAAAGGGATCCATTGATGAATTTCTTGCATAGCATGATAAAACTCTTACTTAAGAATTGTGAAGAGAATACTTGAAGCTTGAAGAACTCCAATTCACTTTAAGACAATCCTTGGAGAAGTAGATTTCAAAGTTTAGGAGATTGAGAGAGAATGGGAGGGGTTTGTAGTATAAAAATAGTTATATGGCTTGAGAATAGTGTAGAAACGATGTAGTTTAGGGATTAAAAGGGTAGGAAAAAACCCAAATAATCCTAAGAAAATTATGTCGGAACACTTATACGAACCCATGTATGGTCCGTACTCCCTTCTATGGACTATACTGGTCATCCATAAAAAAAAGCATTGAAAGTTCAATCCTCTTATCAAAAACCATGAGCACACATCACGAACCGTAGTCAAATCGATGACCTATAAAAATCATTTGTACACTTCAAAGTCTGAAAATTTCACTATGTTTAAGACACAAACCACGAACCACATGAACGGACCATATTTCCTTCTACGGTCCATATTGTCTAGTCGTAGGACTCAAATGCTGAAATTTCACCTTTCTAAAAAATGAATTACGAGCCTCGACCATGACTCATACTTGCTTCCACAAGCCGTCCTTTTGAATTATACAAACCCATCTGAGACTTGACTTTTCCAAACTATCAGGACATCATCTACGAACAGCCATCTACAAACCATAGAATGAAGTATGATCTGTACTTGGCCTCGTACAAACTTGCTCAAATAAAGTTTTCTGCAGCTTTCTTTCGAAATTAAACTTCCAACTTCTAAGGTGTTACTATTCCCTTAACTTCTATTTTTTTAAGTTTAGTTATTGAAAAATTTGAGGTCCAAATTAGTTTCTCCCTTCGCCCAAATTTAGGGAATGTGAACCTTATGTCGAGGGGAACTTAATAACCAAGTTAGTTTTCCATTTTGTTGCTAAACTCCATATGTCAAGTTTTGACTTAATTTCTAGCCTGACTTAATTGCTAAACTCCATATGGGTATTGTTAGTCCCATATTGTTGTGTATATTCCATTTTTGATAGTGTGGAAGCTTTTTAAGGTTCATTTGAAAGGAAAAGCATTTAAGTAGAGGTACGAGTGTGGTTTTGACTTTGAGGTAGCTTACAGTTTCCTCTTTTAGACTTATCGTAGTTAGTTTATATATAAAATAAGTAACATGATCGTTAGAAGGTTGTAGAATGATAATTTAGGCTTGTGTGATCCTTAGACTCACTTTTGCCATTTTTGAGATTTTAGACTAGAATTTTAGCCTAAAGCCTTCATTTATGTTAGATTCAGCTTTGTTCTGGCATTCTAGGATCCTTAGAATGCTTTTAGGTAGCTTAAAACTTATATTTATCTATATTTGGTGGTTTGGTAGGATTGTGTATCCTTTTAGGTTATTTTGAGCTATTATTGTAATATAATTGTGATTATGAGCATGACATCTCAAACTTGGACGGGCTAGGGTTCTATTATAGTACGATTGTACTATGATAGGCGTTTACCCTATTGATTATATGATTTTATTGTACCTTGAATGGTTTGTTTGTGATTGACATACATTCATACTCATGATATCTTCCAATTGTATGGTGAGCCCTTTATTCAATTAGAGTTATATGAATGCGATAAATTTGTGTAAGTTTATAGTCAGACATTGAAGGTTGTTGTCATTGACTTGAGATACTTAGAAATTATTTATGAATGAATCATTGTCCCATATTTGTGCTTAAAAAGCTATTTTTAAATGAGAAGGTTTTTGAAATGAAGAAAACCTTTGCCTTTTATTTATGGTAGAATCAATTGTTAGTTGTATTTGTATATAGTCTTTTGTTTTGACTCTTTTACTTTTGATTTTTACCACGTAATTATGAATATCCCATATTATGTGTTGTTGAGTGTCAATCATATGCTTAGTGAATGATTTTCTTGAGGAGAAACAGTGGTTCATGTTTGGGAATTTGATGAGTTTGTAATTTACTGACTTACTGAACTAATATTCATGGATTGAAACAGATTATAACTGTATGAGAATAATCTATATTTCTTTATTTATGAGTAACTAAATTTGTATCTAGGGGTGTTGATTAACGTTCAACTACACCCCATCCGATACTAGGTGTAGACAATCGTAATCTACTATAAGCCCAACAATTGAGTTGGGGTCAAACCCACAAGGAGCGGTACAAGTTTGAATTCAACTATAAAGTTTTAAATGCCATTTAGATGGTTGTAGGAATAGAAATTGTCGAAAATACTTAAATAAGTCAAAAGGGTGTCAATTAGTAACTAAAGCAATCACGAACAACAGAGGTAATCAAGTAATTAGGAGATACTCAGGAGCATGACCAAATAACCGTCAATTTCGCTAAACGGGCTCTCGATAATTACTAAAGGTTTCTAAATCTTAGTAAGTAGGTTGGACCTTAGATGCAATAGTTTAATCTCGAACAATTACTACGATTCAAGTGATTTCTTTCGAACATCAACAAGCTTAAAAATATAAACAGCCCAAAACCTCACTTTATCCACTCTTTCGAGCTAAACCCACAACAACCCAAATTCTACAAACGCTAAACTATAACCTTGGTTTTACACCTGTCTCTCGAGCAAGCATAAAACACTAAGCAAAATTTAAATAAGCAATCCAATTCATCAATTTAACACCAGTTATAAATCAAACCCACATCAAAATAGCAATAACTTCAATAATCCCTAACAACTATCAGCTAATTTAAAAAAGTTGTCACAAGGTTATACCCCAAGAATGAGGGTTTTAACTATTCATCATAAAAAGTAAGGATTCAATGCCTATTACATTTTCTATGGCTGGGTATTGATCTTCAAAACCTTAAAATGAGTTAATGTAGCTTCAAATACAAAACCCAATTCGAAATCTACTTGAAAATTACTTCAAAAACTAACAAGAACAGCGTTTTCGTTCTAATTCTGAGTTTTTACAATATTTTCAATGCCTTCTCTCTTTTCAAAAAATTAATTTATACTCTTTCAAAATTTGACCTTTGGGTAAATCGGCGAAGTAAGTCGTGCTCGCCAACAGATGGGTGAGACCAATCACTTCCTGTCAATTACCTTCTTATCTTGAGTTTACACCTATTTCATAGTGTGACTTTAGGTGATCAAAGTCAGGGTCCCAATCGATTCCGCGATGCACCCTTTGCTCCTGTTGATCGTCATTTTGCATGCATCCTCACTAATGGTCATGTAAACATCAGCGGACTAACCCCTCATCGCTGATCCAATAGGCGAGTCACTGATAGGGAATGTCGTTCCCCCAATTTCTCTCGCCTTAGGTATACTGTAACTTTGGGCAGGCTAAGAGGCCACTCGGCGGTTCGCCGAGTGGTTTTGGAAGCTAAAGTTTCTTCAAATATGAAAGTATTGCAAAAAGAAGGAACCCCTCCTTAAAAAAAGGTTTAGTGACAAGTCAAGGTTTAAGTTCTCAAATAAGAAAAACGAAGAAGAATAATAACTTGAGAAGAGGTGCTGATGATTGCAACAATGCTTTGAAAAGGTATAAGTCACCAATCCAAATTGGCCATACCTTAACCCTCAGCCCCATTACAAGACTAAAAAACCCTTGAGATCTTGCGTGAACTAGGTGGTGTGATGATTGGAAAGTATGAAACCTATGTGACAAAGCTTGCATTTGTCTCTCTTTTCACAGAGTGAGNTCTGCATGCATCCTCACTAATAGTCATGTAAACATCAGCGGACTAACCCGTCATCGCTGATCTAATAGGTGAGTCACTGATAGGGAATGTCGTTCCCCCAATTTCTCTTGCCTCAGGTATACTGTAACTTTGGGCAGGCTAAGGAGCCACTCGGCGGTTCGCCGAGTGGTTTCGGAAGCTAAAGTTTCTTCAAATATGAAAGTATTTCAAAAAGAAGGAACCCCTCCTTAAAAAAAGGTTGAGTGACAAGTCAAGGTTTAAGTTCTCAAATAAGCAAAATGAAGAAGAATAATAACTTGAGAAGAGGTGATGATGATTGCAACAATGCTTTGAAAAGGTATAAGTCACCAATCCAAATTGGCCATACCTTAACCCTCAGCCCCATTACAAGACTAAAATACCCTTGAGATCTTGCGTTAACTAGGTTGTGTGATGATTGGAAAGTATGAAACCTATGTGACAAAGCTTGCATTTGTCTCTCTTTTCACAGAGTGAGAGTTGCATTGATTCCTATTATCTTTGTTGATTCTCTTTGTGAGAGCATCGAACTTTTTTGTATGTGAGGAAACTTTAATGCATTTGTTGAAATATTTTCTTGGATTAGACAAGAAGCTAAGGTGAACATGAGCTTGTGTTGAAACTAGCTAGTCATCATTTGAAGCTTTTTTATAATGATTGAGAGTAACATGTTATTGAGAGTAGTCTTGCTATAGCACTTGCATGTTAGCTCTGATTGAGTACTGTTGTAGACACCGTTATTGAGCTTATTGTATTCTTGATTTACTTGAGGATAAACAAAAGTTTAAGTTGAGTGTGTTGATGAGTGGTAGATTTGCACTTATTTAAGGTACATTTATCTCAATTATTAATGTCCTCAATGCCTAATTTTTTCCAAGGGCAATCCATCAAAATATATGGTGAAGTAAATAGATGTCGCCGAGTTTGAAAGTGTTGGCAGTCAAAATGAAGGCTCAAAAGGCAATACAGGGTAGAAATCAGCGAGTCGGCGAAGTTATAAAACAGAATTGAATCACAATCAATAACACCTCATACTTGAGAAAGGTCATAATAACAATTTTCAGGTGCTTTTGGTGCCATGCAACGGAGGCCATGCATGACACGTGGACTGACCCACGGACCATGGGTTTGGTCTGCGGATCGGCCCCCAGCAAGACCCAGAGGACCACGAACCATGACTGGACCAACATATCATTGTTTGGTGCACGGTATGTTGATTGGTGTCTGTGGGTTATGGGCCAGATTTCATGTTTGTGAAGCCAGACGACAGACCAACAAGACGGACCATTGGTCAGACCACGGTTCGTCGGTCAGGGTCCTTTGGTCATGGGTCGGCAGTTATTTTTAGGGGAAACTGGGTCTTATACTAATTAGTGTATCCTAATACTATGTCATTTTACCCTTCACTAAGACCCCTATATAAGCATTTAACACCAAATTTCCCTCAATTAAAATCATTCTCTAGAATTTTTAAAATAAGAACAAGTCTCCTCTACAAATATTTCACTCTCTAGAAGTCTTGAAGAAGAAAAGTCCAAGCTAGGGTTTTCAAGTCAAGTCTCCATTCCACCATTGAAGATATGTAATTGGCTTGAGGTATGATAGTTTTCATCTATGGATTCATTCCATTCATGGCATTCCCAAATTCTCCTATTTTCAAAGTTAGAATTCCCCAATTGAGTTAGGGTTTTCTTCTATGTTGTGGGTTCTTCTAATTGTTGATTTAATTGATTGATTTATGATTTATGATGACTCCCCATGTAATCCCATGTTTTCCAAGTCATGACCATACAATGTGGGATTTGGATTATGAAAAATGCTTATATGAAATCAAGCATGAATTGACAGAATTATATGATTTTAAGATGATTGTATATGAGCCCATATCTAACCCATGATTTCTAGATATTGATGCATGAAAGTGGGTTTGAACTATGGAATGATGAATTATGAAAGTTAGCATGTTCTTATGAGAGTTATGTATGTGATTTAGCATGTTCTTATGAGAGTTATGTATGTGATTTCAGGATGCTTTTAGAGTGAAGTAGCAATGATGATGATGTCGTTGTTGTATTGTTGAAAGGATTTTCACATATACACATCTATGCATGATTGTGAAAGGAATTCTCACATAATATAGGTTCCTAAGGTTGAAAGGCTATTCTCACCTAAAATGAACCAATGATTAAGGAATAATGTTAGTGTTGAGGCAAGAGGCAATTGCCCATGTTCCTTTATGAGCTATGATGAATAGGATTAAGAACTATTCTGTGGAAGTTAAGCTTAGCACCAAGTGGAGAAGTGGCGATTACCCCAGTCCCATACCTATGTGCCCTCATAAGATTGTCTAGAAAGACATTAGCTAGTGGATCCACAATAGCTAGAAGTTCATGGTCCTTACCGTGGCAAGTAGGACACCCCTTTTTAGTGTGGGGTAGACACCATATTCCATGTTGCTAGCTCACATGGTCTTATATGTCGGTTAAGGCTACTTCCTACCATTAAGCAAATGTTATTATGAAATAAGGCTACTTCATGGAAGTATCGTAAGGATGTTCTAAGATGAAGTTCACTTGCATTGATCATGGTTTAGTGACTTATGGTTTCTAACTCTCACAATCCATGTTTTAGCTTGATCATTGCACGTTTATGAAAATGTCCCTTTTTAGAATGATTTAATGTTTATATGAATAGATATCATACTTAGTACAATGTTTTATACTAACGCATTCTTTTGCCTACATTTCCCCAAATGTGGGGTCCGACAATCAGGGTTCCCGGTTTCGTTGCTAGAGGTTGATTTGCGAGATTTCCAAGCTTTGGTGAGTCCTCATACTTTGAGGAATGATATTCATTGTGCTTAGTTTCCTTCTTATTCAGTTTTGGACATGTTATATGGGATAGGCCCAATTTCATTATATTGTACTAGATGGCTATTGAGACAAAGTGTTTAAGACTTCCGCTTTACTTTTATAAAATTTTGGACTTGAAATGTTGTTTTATGTCTTATGTTATATTTCTTATGTCATGAATGCTAAGTGGATTGTATGGGGCCTCTCGGGGTCCTATACGCCATGTTACATCTAGAGGGTACCCCTGGATCATGAAAAACTTGGTAATCAGAGCACAAGGTTTAGAATGGTCCTAGGATGTCTCATAAGCCACGTTAAGTAGTGTCTTGCTCATGAGTGTGAAACACGCCACATTTATGAATGAGAGGCTACAATATGATTAGGAAAACTCCACTTCTTTCATTACTCTAAAGTCATGAGATAGATTTTAACTCTATAAGGTCCCTCTCATAATCTTTACCCGATGCTTTACATGATATGGCTACTAGAAAAGACTATGTTAGAAGGAATGTGAGGGAGAATGTGAAAGAAGAAGCTCCTCCTCAAGCTCCGGTTAATCCTTTGGATGAGCAGGTGACTAACGTGGAGTTAAGGGTTGCTTTTCAAGTCATGGCTTAAGCAGTGACGGCTCAAGCCAATAGGAAGGTTGTGGTTCTCATGAACCCAAATGTGGGTACGACGACATCTAGAGTGAGCAACTTCACTAGGATAAATCCCCTAGAGTTTCATGGTTCTAAGGTTGAGAAATATCCTCAAGAGTTCATTGATGAGGTTTATAAGGTGTTGATGATCATGGGAGTGACGCCGGTGGAAAAGGCGGAGTTGTTCGCTTATCTACTTAAGGGTGTTGCTCAAATGTGGTTCAACCAATGGAAAGAATGGAGACCTGAAGATATGGNGTTTCATGGTTCTAAGGTTGAGGAATATCCTCAAGAGTTCATTGATGAGGTTTATAAGGTGTTGATGATCATGGGAGTGACGCCGGTGGAAAAGGCGGAGTTGTTCGCTTATCTACTTAAGGGTGTTGCTCAAATGTGGTTCAACCAATGGAAAGAATGGAGACCTGAAGATATGGGTCCTCTTGATTAGGAAAAGTTCAAAGTTATTTTCCTTGATAGATTCTTTCCCCTTGGGATGAGGGAAGAAAATGTTCTTGAGTTTATCAACCTTCATCAAGGAAATATGAGTGTGAAAGAATATGCTTTGAAATTCACACAATTATCCCGATATGCTCCCTCAATAATTGTCAATCCTAGGGAAAATATGAGTAAGTTCGTTTCGAGTATGTTCGAAATGGTGGTTAAAAAGTGTCGTACCGCCATGGTTGTTAATGAGATGGATATCTCTCGTCTCATGGTTCATGCTCAATAGATCGAAGAGGATAAACTTAAGGAAAAGTCTAGGGAGACAAAGAGGGCTAAAATCGGTGATGGAAATTTCTCTCATGCAAGGTCCGATTGACATGATCGTCCTAGATTTAGACAAAGGTTTTCCAGTCAAGGTTCCTCCAATGCTCCTACTAGGTTCAACAAAGATAAGGTGTCTAACCCTAAGCCTCAAGGAGGAGATGTTAGTGGGTCCTTGTTGCCTAATTGTGCTAAGTGTGGAAGGAAGCATGAGGGTATATGTCTAGCAGGTTGCAATGCTTGTTTTTTCGTTGTGGTAAGATGAACCACAAGATAAGAGATTTTCCTTTGGTTGCTAAGAATGAAGGGGATAATCGTCGAAGGGCTCAACCTAATCCTTCATCCAGTCCTAGTAGAGGTTAGAAGCAAAACAAGTTTTATGCACTTCAGACTCGTGATGAACAAGAGGGTTCTCCCTATATGGTTACCAGTATGTTTAAAGTCTTCCAATTTGATGTTTATGATTTACTTGATCCCAGTGCCACCTTGTTTTTTGTGATGCCATATGTGGCTATGAGGTTTGATGTCATTTCCTTGTCCCATAGAGATACTCTTGTTGACTTGGTAGAGCTTGATATACTAGATTTTGATGTTATCCTTTGTATGGATTGGTTGCACTCATGTTATGCTTCTATTGTTTGTAGAACTCATGTAGTCAAGTTTCAGTTCCCAAATGAGCTTGTCCTAGAGTGGAAAAGGGGATATTTTATGCCTAAGGTTCGGTTTTTCTCTTGTCTTAAAGCTAGGAAGATGATTTATAAGGGTTGCATTTACCATCTAGTTAAGGTGAGAGATGTGGATTCCGAAACCCCTACTCTTGAGTCGGTCCCCGTTGTTAATGAGTTTCCAAAAGTATTCCCAAATGATTTACCCGATATTCCTCCCGAAACGGAAATACCGTATGGCTCAGATACGCAACCTATTTCTATTCCTCCTTACCGTATGGCTCCAACAGAACTAAAGGACTTGAAAGAACAATTGAAAGATTGGTTAGATAAGAGCTTCATCCGACCTAGTATCTCTCTATGGAGTGCTCCAATTTTGTTTGTTAGACAAAAGGATGGTTCACTTCATATATGCATTGGTTATTGTCAATTGAACAAGGTGACCATTAAGAATAAATATCCTCTTCCAAGGATAGATGATTTGCTTGACCAACTTCAAGGAGCGAGTTACTTCTCTAAGATTGACCTTAGGTCGGGTTATCACCAATTGAGGGTGAAGGAAGATGACATTCCAAAGACAGCTTTTCGAACTCAGTATAGTCATTGTGAGTTTTTTGCAATGTCATTTGGATTGGCTAATGCTCCGGCGACATTTATGGATTTGATGAATAGGGTTTTTACACAATACCTTGACATGTTTGTGATTATGTTGATTAATGATACTAGTATACATACCCGCGCATTGCGCGGATATTTTAAAATATAATAATTTTTAAACTTAAAAATAATTAATATGAATTATTATTATTATTGAGTAACAAAAGTGCATGTATATAATATTAGGATATAGTTTTTAAAAAATTAAATTAATTTTATATAAATAATTAATATATTTTTTATAATATTAATTAGAAAAAGGTTAGACATTATAAACGTCACCAACATGCTATTATGAATATAACGTGAAAACATACATGGTATTTCATTTCAAATCAATTTTAATTTGAAATTTGAAAGCAATGATATCAATTATTATCTTTAAATTGAAATACATGTGGAGAGATTTTATATGATAGAATGAAAATTTTGAAATGATAAAATAAAGTTGATCAAAATGAAAATCCAAAAATAACACTTTGCAAGTTATCATTCATTATATTGAAATCTTCTGAGCATGTTAAATTGCTAAAGAAATAAGAATTATAACACAAATTAAGCTTGACTATATAAGTTCTCACTAATCTAAATCCTAACTTTATCAACGTGAATCTCATCCATTTTCAAATATAATTTCTAGTATAGTAAGATAAGCCATATATTTATAAAATTGTCCATATGTCTTTTNATTATTTGTATGGTGTTCATGTAGATGTGTTTACCTATCACAAGAGTTTGCAATACGTGTTTAATCAGAAGGATCAAAATCTTCACCAAAGAAGGTGGCTTGAGTTATTGAAGGATTATGATATGAGTGTTCTCTATCACCCCAGTAAAGTGAATGTGGTTGCAGATGCTCTTAGTCGGTTGTCTATGTGTAGTGTTTGTCATATTGAAGAAGATAAGAAGGAATTTGTTTGAGATGTTTATATATCTTCCGGGTTGGATGTTCAGTTAGTGGACTCCACCAAGGGTGGTGTTATAGTTCACAATGGTTCTGAATCGTCTTTTGTGACAGATGTGAAAGCCAAGCAAGGTCTTGATCCAACATTTGTTGAATTAAAAGAAGCGGTGATTAAAAAGTTCATTGAGGCTTTCTCCCAAGGGGGAGATAGGGTACTTAGATATCAAGGTCACTTGTGTGTTCCTAATGTAGATGGATTGAGGGAACATATCTTTTAAGAAGCCCATAGTTCTTGGTATTCCATTCACTCGGGAGCCACAAAGATGTACCGTGATTTGCAGGAGGTCTATTGGTGGAATCGGATGACGAAGGATATTGTAGGATTTGTGGATAGATGTCCTAATTGTTAACAAGTGAAAGTTGAGGATTAGAAACCGGGAAGTTTGTCCCAAGACATTAGCATTCTGATAAACGCTCATCCACTGCTAAGTGTGGGTGATCGTAATCTAGTATAAAACCCAACAAAAGGTTGGGGTCGAACCCATAGGGAGAAATACAAGTTCCAATTCAGTTACAAAGATATGAATGTAATCTAATTGGTGGTAGGAATAGAAATTATCAAAAACATTTAGTTAAATTGAAATGGGTGACAACAAATGTCAGATGTGGGGATTAGGTTTATCAATTAGCAAATAAAACAATTACGAAAACAGGGGTTTTAACAAGATTAAGAGGAATTCTCGAGATATGATCGATTATAAGTTAATTACACTATATAGGTAATTGAAATTTTACAATAATCTACTGAATCATTGTGGGTAGGCTAGACTATAAGTGCAATACTTTTCTCTCGAACAACTATTACGGTTTGGGTGAGTTCTCTCGAACCTCGACAAGCTTTACACTACAAAACAGCCCACAACCTTAATTTATCCACTCTCTCGAGCTAGATAAGTAGAATCGAGTTTAGGATTCACTCTATCAAGTTGAACCCATATAAACCCAATAACTACAATCATTAATCAAAAGTTTTGGTTCCAAAACCACTTTTTCAAGCAAGCCAAGAACTCTAACTTAGAATTGCATTAGCAACTACAATTAATATATTAAAACCCAGCTAACGATTAAACCCACATTAACACAACAAATAAATCATTAAACAACAATACCCATAAGCTAATTAGACAAATAATCAGATGATCACACCCCAAGAATTGGGGTTTTAGTTACACATCATAAAAAGAGAGAAACGATTACCAAATACATTAGTCATGATCTGGGTAAAAGTTCCCAAGTCTTTACAATGGTCCAAATAGACTAAATTCCAAAACCAACTTGCAAATCCTCAAGTTTTAGGTTCAAAAGCTTCAAAGTCTACAATGGAAACTCAAAAACTAAGAGAAAAACTCAAAACTCTCGAACTCATGGAAATAGAAACGTAAGAAGTCTCTAAAATTTCATTTAAAATTACTATTTATAGTTGCCCAATTTTTCGCCTGAAAGACAATTAGGCGAAATAAGTCGGGCCTCACCGAGCCAGTCGGCGATCCGCCCTTTGCTCCAATCCATCACCGGTTCGCATTGGCCTTTTGTCTTCAGGGTTCTGTGACTTAAGGCGATCAAGGTTGCCATAGTGGAATCGTTTGGCGATCTGCCGACTGCCCATTTCTATTGCCAAATTGGTTCTTCCCCAGTGTTGGTACACTGCAACTTTGTGCAAGCTAAAGAGCCACTGGGAGTTCGCCGAGTGGTCTTGGTGATCACCAAGATCGGTTTTCTTCACTTCTTGAGCTTGTTTGCTCCTTTTTGCCCGGTAGTGTCCTTGCCTTGATCTTTAGCTTCATAGCTGCAAATCAACCCTTTAACATCATTTTAGAGCATAAATTAGGCATTTGAGGACGCTAAAACTATCAAAACAAAGGCCTAAATGAATCGAAATCTCAGCCTCATCAACACCCCCAATATAAACTTTTGCTTGTCCTCAAGTAAAACTCAAGATCAATCGGTTCAACAAGGATGTCTACAAACAATGCTACTTAAGACTCAACATAGATGCACACAAAGGGTTCAAACTACGCATACAATGCTCAATTATGCACTCAAAGATTCAAATTGTGACTAACTATTATAAAGTGTACTTAAGATCACAATGCTTGCTTCAAATGCAAGTTCAAGCTCAACAAAGGTATTCAAATGCCCTCACAACAAATATGATTCCATAATCACACAAAAATTTCTCTACAATTTAATGTTCCGGAATCACAAACAACTCTCATATTTACAAAGATGAACACATGCATGACTCCATCCTTAGGCTTGCCCTTATTTTCCAATCAACATTCGTTTCAGCTCACTCAAGATCACAAAGGTCTTTTTAAGGCTTGTAATGAGGTTTAGTGTAAAGGTATGGTTATTTAGGCTTAGTGGCTTCTACCTTCATGAAGTATGGCTTGAAAATCACTTTTTCTCCTTCTCATTCACATTCAAACATGATCATAATCCACCCCATTATTCAACCAAACATGAAGCACCGGACACCCCATTTCTTTTACTATTTTTACACACTTTATTTCACAACTTAGGATTTTGGACTAAGTTGGCTATTCAAACAAACCAATACTTCATGAAGATTATGGGTGATGGGATAAAAGAGGTCAAAGTTGTTCAAGTTTCTTCCAAGAAAAGGATAGGCTCAAAAGGTGCCAAGTAAGGTCCACACATCTCACAAGGTTGGCCACAAAGAGGTATATTGTTAAATTGGTTCACTCTTCAAATTTTTTGCCTAATATCATTTCAATTGCTTGCTTCACTAAATCAATCGGACCAACGGAGCAAATTCTAGGTGTCATTAGGCACAATGTTTAAGACAATCTTACCACACAAGGCATTGATACAATTATCAAACAAAACTTCACACTTTCTAGCTAGTGTGCAATGCTCATCACAAGAGACTTCATCGACAATCGGCTAGTCATAACGAGATGCTAAAATTTTACATATTGCCTAAGTAACTTAGTTTGCCTCACCGTAGCCTCACATCCATGTCGTTCAATTAAGAGTACTATTCAAGTGATCGGTATTGACCACAACTGACAATTGAAAATGCAACAGAACAAGGTGGTATTTCTAACAAGTCTCCACCCCACCAAAAACATCCAACATTGTCCTCAATGTAACAAAGAACTAACATAACATAAAACTAAACAAAAGACAATAATACAAAAATGAGATGCACTATACAAAAATGAGATGCACTAGCACTAAACGAACAGAACAGGGTTAGAAGGAATCTTCACTAGGTGGCCATTCGGCAAAGTGTTGTGGAGGGCGCCGAACCACTCGGCGAACCGCTTAACAGCATGTATCTCGCTGAAATATCCAGAACGCTACCACTACAATTGGGACAAAAAGGCGATCGAGATCGGGTATGCCGAACAGTATCAACGCATCGCCTAGTGTGCGTTAAACATCACCGAAGTTTCCAGAACTCCGACCCTACAAGACTATGCAAAGGGCGGTGAAAGTCGGGATCGCCCAATTTCTTTGGCGCATTGCCGAGTAGCCTAACTACATTGCTAAATATTCCAGCATCTGATATCACTCTTGATACCACAAAAGTGAGCAAAGTTGAGATTGCCGAGTCCCCTCGGCGGCTCGCCGAAATGGTCTTGGCATCACAGAGTCACCCATACCTACACATTCAGCACACATTATTCAAAACAGTAACACTTGGGTTGCCTTCAAAGAAGTGTCTTATTTAACGTCGTGGAACGATGTGGAAATTCTTTCAAGCATCTTCCAAATACACACTTTGAGCACCGAAATATCATGACATTCTTCAAAATATACCTTCCGACGTTGCCCATTCACCTTGAAAGTTGGACCCTCTTTTTCTTCAATGTCAAATGCCCCATTTGTGAAGACTTGGGTTACCTTGAATGGACCTGACCACTTAGACTTCAATTTTCCGGGAAAGAGTCTCAATCGGGAATTGAAGAGTAGCACAAAGTCACCGACTTGAAATGCCCACTGAAGGATCTTGGCGTCGTGCCACCTCTTCATATTCTTCTTATACAGTGCTGAATTTTCATATGCTCTTAATCGGAATTCCTCCAACTCGTGAAGTTGGTTTACTCTCCCTTTCACAGCCTTATCCCAATTCGGATTTAGCTCTTTAATGCTCATAAACCTTTGTGCTCAGGCTCAATTGGGAGATGACAAGACTTTCCAAACACTAGCTGGTATGGTGACATCCCAATTGATGTTTTGAAAGAGGTATGATATGCCCACAGAGCGTTATCCAATTTGTGGAACCAATCTATCTAGTTTGCATTCACCATTTTTGCCAAAATGATTTTAATTTCGCGGTTGGAAAGTTCCACTTGACCGCTTGTTTGTGGGTGGTATGGAGTTGCAACTTTATGTTTTACCCCATATTTACTTAACAATGAGGCAAACATCTAATTGCAGAAGTGAGATCCCCATCACTAATGATAGCTCGTAGGGTGCCAAATTGTGCAAAAATATAACGCTTTAAGAATTGCACCACACTCTTGCCGTCAATGTTGGGAAAATCGACAGCCTTGACCCATTTGGACACGTAGTCCACTACCATCAAAATATATTTGTGACCGAAAGAACTCACAAGCGGTCCCATAAAATCTATACCCCAAATATCAAATAACTCCACTTCTAAGATAGGATTAAGAGGTACTTCAGGCTTTATTGATACCCCACCTTGTTTTAGACAAGGGATGCATTGCCTTACAAAGTCATACATGTCTCAGTATAGAGATGGCCAGTAGTAACCACTTTGAAGGACTTTTGTTGTTGTCCACACTCAACTATGATGCCCACCGACAGGTGAAGTGTTGCACGCATTAAGAATGGCATTGACTTCTTCTTCTAGTACGCATCGACAAATGATATGGTCTACACATTATCGAAACAGATATGGTTCATTCGAAAAGTATTTATTCACATCAAACAAGAACCACTTCTCCTGATAGGAGTTCAAATCCTCCGGCATAATTCCACATACCACATGGTTAGCAAGATAAGCAAACCAAGGAATGTTACTTTGGGTCAGCTTCATCACTATTTCTTCTGGGAATTCATCCACAATGTCCCTTTCTTTGGGGTTGGTCACATTAGTTTCTAACCGCAATAAATGGTCAGCCGCCTAATTTTCACACCCCTTTCGATCTTTTACTTCAAAATCAAATTCTTGCAACAACAAGACCCACCTAATCAACGTCGTCTTAGCATATTTCTTTGCCATTAAGTACCATAACGCTGCATGATCAGTATGGACTATCACCTTTGTGCCCAACAATATGCCATGAACTTGTCAAATGCATAAACCACAGCCAAAAGCTCTTGTTCAGTAACATTGTAGTTACGTTGTGCTCCATTTAGTGTCTTGCTGGCATAATAAATTGGATCAAAGAGCTTGTTGTGATTTTGCCCTAAAATGGCTCCTAAAGCGGTACCACTTGCATCACATATCACCTCAAATTGTTCGGACCAATCTGGGCTAATGATCACTGGGGTAGAGATTAGCTTTTCCTTCAAACACTCGAAATCTTTTGAGCAAACATCATCAAAAATAAACTTTGCCTCTTTCTCCAATAGCTTACACAATGGATGTGTATTTTTTGAAAATCTTTGATAAATCTCCTATAGAACCTTGCATGCCCCAAAAAACTCCGAACTCCTTCAACAGATATAGGTGGTGGAAACTTCTCAATAACCTCAATCTTTGCTTTGACAACCCCCAGTCCCTTCTGTGACACTTTGTGACCTAGGACTATGCCTTCTTTAATCATGAAATGACATTTTTCCCAATTAAGGACCAAGTTGGTTTCTACACACCTTTGGCGGACCCACCCAAGATGTGCTAAACATATCTCAAAAGAATAACCTACAAGTGAAAAATCATCCATGAATACCTCCATTGAATCTTCCACCATGTCAACGAAAATAGAAAGCATTCACCGTTGAAATGTCGCTAGAGCATTGCAAAACCCAAACAGCACCCTTTTAAAGTCCCGTAGGGACATGTGAAAGTGGTTTTCTCTTGGTCTTCCGATGCAATAGAGATTTGGTTGTACTCAGAGTAGTCATCCAAGAAACAGTTCCATCCACGCCCTGCAAGTCTATCGAGCATTTGATCCATAAACGGCATTGGGAAATGATCTTTCTCGGTCCAAGAATGGAGTTTCTGGTAATCCATGCATACTCTCCAACCGGTGACCGGCCTCATGAGGACAAGCTCTAATTTATCATTTGTAACCACCGTGATGCCTCCCTTTTTGTGTACGCATTGTACCGGGCTCACCCATTTGCTATCCGCAATAGGATATACTACACCTGTGTCTAGCCATTTAATGATATCTTTCTTCACCACCTCTTGCATATGTGGGTTTAATTTTCTTTGATGCTCAACACTTGGTTTGCACTCGTTATCCAATTAAATTTATGTGTGCAAATCCCGAGTTGAATACCTAGAATATCAGCGATAGTCCATCCTATTGCCTTGATTTACCTTTTCAATACCTCAAGAATCAATTTCACTTGACACTCAAGCAATTCAGCTGCAATGATAACGGGTAAGTTATTATTCGCCCCCAAGAATACATACCGAAGATGAGCGGGGAGCACTTTTAACTCAAGCTTGGGCGGCTCCTCCGTGGATGGTTTAGCGGGAGGACTCTCTCGATTCTTTAGATTAATGTCTAGCTTCAATGGGTTCCTTGAGTGCTCACTTAACCCCGATAGAGCAGCTACTACTTCCTCATACCCTTAAACTTCGGTTTCATCATAATTCGAAAGAACAACCTCAAGAAGTTAACTCATACGCATCATTTTGCTCACACTAGCCACCGCTTCATCAATCACATCAATCATGGAAACTATGTGAATGTTACTATCTTGCTTCATTGATTTGCACACATTGAAAGTGACCTCATCTTCATTTATCCGGAACTTCAATTCCCCATTTTCAACATCCACTAAAGCTCTTCCGGTTGCTAAAAATGGCCTACCCAAAATAATAGGAACCTCAACGTCAATCTCGCAAACAAGAATAACAAAATCAGCCAGCAAGATGAATCGATCCACCTTTACCAAGATGTCATACAGTATTCCAATGAGATGCTTAATTGACCGGTCCGCCATAAGAAGCTGCATTGTTGTGGACTTTGATTCCCCAGCCCAAGTTGTTTAAAGATTGCATAGGGCATCAAATTTATACTTGCCCTTAAATCACACAAAGCTCTAGCAAATTAAAGCATACTAATGGTGCATGGGATGGTGAATTCTCTCGGATCCTCTTTCTTTATAATCATCTCGCTAGTCATAATGGTACTACAATTATGAGAAACTCTGATTGTTTTAAAGTCCATGCTTCGCTTCTTAGTGACCATCTCCTTCATGAATTTTGCATATCCTGGCATCTCCAATAATGCTTCCACAAACGGAAGATTTATAGAAAGTGTCTTAAACACGGATAGGAATTTCTTGAACTCTTCATCCTCATTTTTCTTTCTGAGACATTGAGGAAATGGGGGAGCTATTTTGGGAAGAGGTTGCATTATCTTTGGAGTTGAGATAGCCTTTTCTTTACCTTTTTCAACTCATCGGTGGGGCTTTGCTCAAGACTTTCCTCCTTCTCTTTGAGCATGTCACTTTTCGGTGCTTGAATGAGTCTCTCTTTCTCATCGATATTTTTCTGTTCTTCATGAGTGATCCCCCCCATTATATTTACCAACTGCTATCTTTCCACTTCGAGTCACAACTGCTAAATCTTTGTCATCATCAACCCTTAAAGTTGGTACACACTCAGCTTCACCCCTTTCAAATACCATGGATTCTAGTTGTGCTGAAATTTGGCTCAATTGACCTTCAAGTTGTTTGATTCCATCTGCGTGAGAGTTCATTCTATTATTCAATGATGAGAAATTGGCTTTCATCTCCTTAAGTGTTTCAATAGATCCTTCGACCTTATCTGGGATATGCGACAACAATTCATCCACTCGTAGGTTACCCGAGCTATCCTTTGATCTTGGGTTGTCACTTGATTGCGTGTGGTCTTCTTCATGACTTTCTTCTCTCCTCCAAGGGTCATTTTGTTTAGCCCATTCTTGATAATATTGTCTCCGCTCTTCTTCCTTATAGGAGTTCCAACCTTGATTCCNAGACTTTCCTCCTTCTCTTTCAGCACGTCACTTTTCGGTGCTTGAACGAGTCTCTCTTTCTCATCGATATTTTTCTCTTCTTCATGAG
>NC_064292.1:18726106-18729385 GCF_019186545.1 Solanum stenotomum | reverse complement strand
CCCCCCCATTATATTTACCAACTGCTATCTTTCCACTTCGAGTCACAACTGCTAAATCTTTGTCATCATCAACCCTTAAAGTTGGTACACACTCAGCTTCACCCCTTTCAAATACCATGGATTCTAGTTGTGCTAAAATTTGGCTTAATTGACCTTCAAGTTGTTTGATTTCATCTGCGTGAGAGTTCATTCTATTATTCAATGATGAGAAATTGGCTTTCATCTCTTTAAGTGTTTCAATAGATCCTTCAACCTTATCTAGGATATGCGACAACAATTCATCCACTCGTAGGTTACCCGAGCTATCCTTTGATCTTGGGTTGTCACTTGATTGCGTGTGGTCTTCTTCATGACTTTCTTCTCTCCTCCAAGGGTCATTTTGTTCAGCCCATTCTTGATAATATTGTCTCCGCTCTTCTTCCTTATAGGAGTTCCAACCTTGATTCCTACCCGCCTTTGAATAGCGCGGATGAGAACCCTTCTCAAGTCTAAACACTCTTCTGACTTCTTTGGGTTCACCAACATTTTCTAGCACTTGTTTTTGTAACAACTCCAATTGGGACATCATTTTGCTAATATTCTCATCCCTCTCTTTCTCTTTGTCAAGTTGCTTTTTCATCATCCTAAAACTAATTGGGGAAACTTGGTCCTCTTGAGTGTACCATGTTTGATTGATCTTTGTCATTTCATCAAGAACAGACGAGGCTACCTCAAATGGTTGGAGCATTATCCTTCATCAGGCCAGCTGGTCTGCTACTCCTTTGTTCACTAAGGGAAGACTCCTATAAAATTATTAAAGTGTCACATCACCTGGAAGCCCATGAGTAAGACATTGTAATAGTAACTTTCGATATCTCAGCCAAGTCTCATGAATCGGTACGCATTTTCACCATCTTTGAAGGCGGAAAGAACCTGACGTAGAATGTGTCGGTAAGCTCCTCCCATGATAAAATGGAGTCCCTTGGTAGCCTTGCTAGCCAGTTGGTTGCGTCCCCATTAAAGAAAACGGAAACATCCGGAACCGAGCTGATTCTTGTGTAACATCCTTGAGTGAGAATGGGCTGCATACCTCCATGAAGTTATGAATATGCTCATGGGGGTTCTCATTATCTAGTCCCCCAAATATGCCCTTAGCTTGTAAGAGGTGCAGCATTGTGTTTGTCACATGAAATTTAGCATGATCCACAACTGGAGGTAGGTGAATAGCACCTACACACCTTAATAGAGCTTCATTGTCGTGAAAGAACTCACCACCATCATCTTGTTGACCACGTTGGTTCACGGTGATTTCAGTTGCACTCATCCTTTCACCGGATCACAAACAGCTCACAACAAACGGTAAGTTGATTCAACTACAACACAAAGAGATCACAATTCAAACTTCAATAATAGAATTCTAAACAACACCACTCCCCGGCAGTGGCTCCATTTTGATTAACGCTTGACTACACCTCATCTAATACTAGGTGTAAACGATTGTAATCTAGTATAAACCCAACAATCGAGTTGGGGTCAAACCCACAGGGAGCGGTACAAGTTTGAATTCTATTATTAAGTTATAAATGCAATTTAGATGGTTGTAGGAATAGAAATTGTCAAAAATACTTAAATAAATCAAAAGGGTGACATAAATGTTAGATGGGGAAAAGGGCGTAAATTAGCTACCAAACCAATCACGACCAACAAAGGTAATCAAGTAATTAGGAGATACTCTGGGGCATTACCAACTAACTGTCACTTTCGCTAAATGAGCTCTCGATAATTACTAAAGGTTTCTAAATCTTAGTGGGTAGGCCAGACCTTTGATTCAATAGTTTTCTCTCGAACAATTACTATGATTCAAGTGATTTCTTTCGAACACAAACAAGCTTAACAATATAAACGGCCCAAAACCTCGCTTTATCCACTCTTTCGAGCTAGATAAGTAGCCTTGAGACTAGGATTCACTCTCACGAGCTAAATCGACAACAACCTAAATACTACAAACGCTAAATTATGACCTTGGTTTTACACCTCTCTCTCGAGAAAGCATAAAACACTAAGCAAAATTTCAATAAGAAATCCAATTTATCAATTTAACACCAGTTATAAATCAAACCCACATCAAAATAGTAATAACTTCAATATTCCCTAACACCCATCAGCTAATGTAGATAATTAGTCGCATGGTCATACCCCCAAGAATGAGGGATTTAGCTACTCATCATAAAATTAAGGATTCAATACCTATTACATTTTCCATGGCTAGGTATTAATCTTCAAAACCTTAAAATAAGTCAATGTAGCTTCAAATACAAAACCCAATTCGAAATCTACTTGAAAATTGCTTCAAAAACTAACAAGAATAGTGTTTTCGTTCTAAGTCTGAGTTTTTACAATGTTTTCAATGGCTTCTCTCTTCAAAAAATCAATTTATACTCTTTCAAAATTTGGCCTTTGGGGTAAATCGGTGAGGTAAGTCGCGCTTCGCCAATAGGTCGATGAGTCGCTAATCGCTCCTGTCCATCGCCTTCTTATCTTGAGTTTTCGTCTATTTCACATGGTGACTTTAGGCAATCTAAGCTGCTAATCGATTTCGTGATGCGCCTTTTGCTTTTGTTGATCGTCATTCTGCTTGCATCCTCACTGATGGTCCTGTAAACATCGGTGGACTAAGCCCTCATCGTTGGTCCAATGGTGAGTCGCCGATAGGGAATGTCGTTCGCCCAATTTCTCTCGTCTCAGGAGTGGCATACTGTAACTTTGGGCGGGCTAAAGAGCCACTCAGCGGTTTGCCGAGTGGTTTTGGCGATCACTAGGATCGCGTTTCTTCACTTCTTCAGCCTTTTTGTTCCTCTTTTTCCTGGTAATGTCCTTGCCTTGCTCCTTAGCTTTCAATGGTGCAAATCAACACTTTAACATCAGTTTAGAGCATAAATTAGGCATTTGTACTATCAAAACAAAACCCTAAATGAGTCGAAATCTCGGACTTATCAGGTGTGTGTGCATGAAATATGTGGTTGTAAAACCCAATGGGTATTGATTTATTATCTCTAAAATTGGATGTTATGCATGAATCTATTGTTGTCTTGAAGTTTTTAGGTAAAAATCATTGGTTGCAAACATTTTTTGAACTCTCTAACACTATTTGGGCTTGAGAAAACAAAACATAGTTGGGCAAAACTTTATTAGTGAGGACTTGGTGAAATTAGTCATTGGATTAGAGCTAGATATAGTCTAATCCGACTAATTCCCCATTTATGGATATGAGCTAGATATAGTATATCCACTCAAGCATTG
>NC_064292.1:18673923-18725961 GCF_019186545.1 Solanum stenotomum | reverse complement strand
TACAATAACACTTTTTACAAGATCACCTTATAACCATAAGAATACCTTCACATAGTACAATAACATTTCATAACTTGATAACACTTTAATTCAATAGATAATGCCTTCAAGTCCATGTTCATAATACATTCCATAATTAAAAACCTCCACCATAATTGGATCAAACTAAGCAAGAACAATTTTATCCATAATAAGAGATTAAGCCAACTCACCATCCTCTAAAGCCATAATCAACAACACTCAAGTCCCAACCATTTTACTTACCACAAGAGAATTCATCATAACTTGCCCGTAAGGCCACAACTTTCAATTCATCCATACATCATCAATTCATCATAGATAGATGTAGAAAATCATAAGAGTCACTAATACAATCCAATCCAAACACAATCTCATAAACTTTGAATCATAAGCAAAAGACCCACTTCATAAGCAAATTTAGGAATTTAGGGAAAACATGGGTTCTTCAAGGAATTCCTTATGAAATCATCTTAAAAACATTAATCAAACATTAATTCATCAATATAATGGCTTAGAAAACGTTTTGCCAATGAACCCATGCTTAGATTAGAATTTGAGATTTTGTTCTTTGAAATACTTTTGATTGGACTCCTTGAAAGAAAGATTGATCAAGGATCAAGGGTCACCATACCTCTAAGTTGAAACCCACGAAAAATTGAAGAAGAAAGCACTCAAAACCTTCAACCCTAGCTCCAACTTCACCTTGGCCTTCAATGGTGTTCCAAAGAGAACCCTTCCTTACTCTTTTAAAACGGAACAAAATGATCCACAATCAGCCTAACACAATAATATAACCTCAAAAGAAAAGATTTGTGAAAAGACCAAAATGCCCTTAAATTTCCGGACGGACTCCTTGCCAACTGCCCAAATCTCAAAGGGCATAACTCACTCATACGAACTCGAAATCGAGCAAACTCGGTGGCGTTGGAAAGATCGTTCCAAGGGCTTTCCAAACATAACTGGAAATACTCCTGGATCATCCTGAGCTAGGAGTTATGACTGCTCAAAGTTGGCCAAAAACTCACTGATTTCCACACTTGGCAGAATTTCCAGATTTTGAACTTAGCCAATTTCCAGATTCTGAACTGTTTTTTTTTCCAAAAGTGACTACTTCCAATTTATGTTTAAACTTTAAAAATTCATACGTTAGGCTCTAGTTTCACCTATCTATTTTTAGGGTCGCTACATTATCCCCCACTTGGAAACATTCGTCCTCGAATGACACTTTAAAACATTAAGGGTAATGACTCAAAACTAGCAGCCCAAAACAATCATACAATATCAATATAAAAAAAAAAAAATCACTCATCTAGGAGGAAACATCAACTCCACATAACAAGTCATTACAACACAACTTCATTCATATTTATGGAAATAGGAATCACACCTACAACTCAACATGCCTCAAACCTTTTCCATTTCTCATTTATTTGGAGGAACTTCCCTCTCCATAGCACCTCATGCTCATATCAACACCAAAGAACACAATATGCAATTATCTCATTAAAACACAATCATGCCACATCAAGAAAACACTTAAGCATGCTCAACTAGTCAACTCATGAAATATTTTAGCAACTCATCATATATGCATATAAACATGAGAGACATCATTATGAAAACTCATTTTCTCATTTAACAAGGATTCAACTTAAAGCATGCATCATTATAAGGAGAAATATAGAAACTCATTTTTCACACAAGACTCCAAATACCATGCATCATGCTTCTACAATTCTATGACTCAAGCTTGATTAGGAATAGAAGAAAGAGACAAGAATTTCCAAACTCACCTCAACTCATCATTCAACATACCATCCCCCACTTAGGAGAAACCCATCTAAACCAACACAAAAGGATTCCAACACAAAACTAGAAATTATGACTTACCTCAACTCATCATTCAACATGCATCATTGCCGAGTGTTTTTGGCGATCACTAGGATCGCGTTTCTTCACTTCTTCAGCCTTTTTGTTCCTTTTTTTCCTGGAAATGTCCTTGCCTTGCTCCTTAGCTTTCAATGGTGCAAATCAACACTTTAACATCAGTTTAGAGCATAAATTAGGCATTTGAGGACACTTATACTATCAAAACAAAACCCTAAATGAGTCGAAATCTCGAACTTATCAGGTGTGTGTGCATGAAATATGTGGTTGTAAAACCCAATGGGTATTGATTTATTATCTCTAAAATTGGATGTTATGCATGAATCTATTGTTGTCTTGAAGTTTTTAGGTAAAAATCATTGGTTGCAAACATTTTTTGAACTCTCTAACACTATTTGGGCTTGAGAAAACAAAACATAGTTGGGCAAAACTTTATTAGTGAGGACTTGGTGAAATTAGTCATTGGATTAGAGCTAGATATAGTCTAATCCGACTAATTCCCCATTTATGGATATGAGCTAGATATAGTATATCCACTCAAGCATTGTTAGGTTTTTTGATTCCAATGGTCTTGGAGTTCGAGAGAATTCAAGGAATATATGTTTGATAGTTCGAGATAATATCGAACATACCATATATAAATCTCTATCCAAGTATTAACCAATTTATATTTGATTAATATTTGCCTATTGTGTTGAAACCCCATCTCAATGCACAAATCCCTAGTCATTTCCAACGTTGGTAAAACTCATTTATGTTAGTCCTTGTGGTTTCAACCCCGACATCATAGGTTGTGTATTGTTTTTGAATATGATCATCTACATCTTAAACACAAGAAATAGTTAAGCGTCATAAAAAAATGTTGACTGAAGTGCCATAAGGACAAGTAAAAGTTGTCTTTTCTTGATTCTTATAAGCGATCATAATCTGATTGTAGCCTGAGTACCCATCCAGGAGACAGTAATACTCCTTCCATCTTATTTTGTCTGACATATAATCATTGAAGGGAAACAGATAGTGGTATTTCCTTGTAGCATCATTCAGCTAGTATTTGTCCATGCAAATACTCCAACCAGTGAATTTAATTGTCGGGATCAACTCGTTCTTTTCATTAGTCACCACAATCATGCCACCCTTTTTAAGTACACAATACACAAGACTAGCCCACTTGATGTTAGAGGTGGGATTGACAATTCCTATGCCTAACTATTGTATCATTTCTTTTCTTACCATTTCCTTGATCACCAGGATCAATCTTCTTTGGTGTTGTCCGCTAAGGCTTGTGTCCGACCTCTAAGTTTATATTATGCATGCACAAAATCCGGACTAATGACATGAATATCTGACATCTTCCCCGTACAACTTTCTTTCTTCTTTTGAGCACATCTAAGGCCGCACCTTAGAAATATCTGTAGAGGAAACTATTGGCAAAGTGTCGTTATCACACAAGAAAGCATACTCAAGATGATATGAGAATGCCTCCAACTCTAGATTTGAGGCTTCTTCAATCAACGACTTTGGTGGGAGTCCCAACAATATATCTAGAGATTCCTAGTCACCTCTTTTAACAAAAGCACTTCCCACATCAAGAGTTTGTACTACTTTATGTGCTTCATAATAATGCTCAAACGTCCTTTTTAAAATCAGTTAAAAAGGACAACAATGGCAGTCAATAAAAATACCAACGAAGAGTTGGGGTCAAATCCCACAGGGAATGGTTTATCGTAGAGAATTTTGTTAAGAAATTTGGATTGTAAAATCCTTCATTTGTGGTAGTAAAGATAAGTAGGTGGATGATTCCACCAATTTAATAAGAAAATTTAGTTATCAATTGTCACAATTAAACTAAAATTACAGTAAATTCAAGAAGAAACAAGCAATTTAGAAGTGTGGGGATTGGAAATCAGTGTCACATAGGGGTAATTGTGTTGCTCTATAGTGATGAACATTCATGAATAGACTCGGTCATCTTCCATGACACTAATCTTCTTTCGATCTTATAGCATCCTTGCATACCTCCTTTAGGTCTCATGTATATGTTGATCTAACCAACCCAATACTTTACTATATTCACTCTTTCGATGCAGAAATAGGGTAAATAGACCTGACCCATAACCTTTATTTTCAAGCAAGTTATGACCATTAAACCTAAATTGCTAGCATCTAACTAATTACCCACTCCAATCAATCTCTTTCAAGCATCGACCGAAGATCGGAAGTAGGATTTAAGTTTTCAACCTTAAGCCATAAGTTAACCCCATAATAACTAACCCAAATTAATGTATGAACAACAGCAAAATAAAGCACAACACAATACACACTACATTAAATCAACACCCAACCATATAATTGCACCCCTATATCTTGGGATTTTAGTCAACCATCACAAAAAGTAAAGAAATTATACCTTCCATGAAAGGAACCATGGGTAACATGAAATTAAGCAATTACAAGCAAACTCACTTTGCATTCAACTTTAATTTGTCAAATTCAAGAGCAAAGTTGAAAACCCCCACAAAAGTAGAAAGTGTACTTCACAAAGTAAAGGATTTCTCTCTCACTAAAAACTTCTCAAAAACTCTCTAAAAACTAAAAAATCGATCTCTCTATTTCTTTCTGTTTTGGGCTATTTATAGTTTTCCAAAATTTGGCCGAAAACTCAGCACGCTACCCTTTGGGCGACGTACGGGCTCACCAAGTTTCTTCAGTGAATCACTGATCATGCTTCTGCTCACCTTTTCTTGCTCTAGGCTTCGGGTGTTTCAACCTCAATCGGCGGGCTCGTTTAAGTCTGCCTTTCACATTCAGCGTATAGCCGAGTACCACCTTAGTTTGCCTTTGAGCATTCAATTTTTCTTCTTGCATTGTCGCTTTGGGCAATGGTCAACAAGGTCACCTTTCTCATTTGACGAATCACCCTTTGTTTTGGAGTTCGTAACCTATCTTGATAAGAACATGTGTTGTACACTATCACTTCGGGCAAGTTCATGCTCACTAGGCGATCATCCTTTCTTGCTAGGTGTCATCAATGTAAATTTTACACATCATTTCAAGCTTTTGTCCATTCTTTCAAACATTCATCCTTGCCTTGTCCAATAGCCTTCAAAGCTGCAAATTATCAAAATATTATCTGAATAGGATAAAATTAGGCATTGAGGACACTATTTATTGAGCTAAATAGACCTCCAATGAATGCAAATATACCACTCATCACTTCAGTATCCCCAAAAATGTCTTCACCCATCAACACTCTTTCAATAGGATATCCTGAAGCAATGTAATGTACTTACGCGGCAAGATCATTTATTGTGATGGCCGACAAATCCTCATAAATTGCACATAACTTCATTTCCCTATTTCCATCAAAAACCTTAACCTTGCCATGCTCCCACATGGTTAACTTCATAGTAACTACATCTAGATTAAAGCGCAACCTAAAGCCAAGAAGGGACTTTCTAAAGTGAATGGGGCTTCAAAATCTATCTCAAAATTTAAGATGACAAAATACATAGGGAAAATCAATGACCCTACTTAAACTAACACATATTTCACAATGACCTCTAACCTAGCCACTGAACATTCAACAAGCTCCAAAATAATTATGGTGGGCCTAGAACTGCCAGACCCCTAACTTCTTGAACAATGAGGTTCGCATCCGGTTGATGTTTTCCCTAAGATCACACAAGTCCTCAAGCATGAATGTTCTGCCTTATAGTGCTTTGAACTATGAAACTGCTCAGATCTTTGAACTTGGTGGAAAGCCTATTTTTTATTTTGGTACTACACTCCTCAGAAAGGCAACTTTTATAAACTCATTAATCCTCCTATTGTTTGATAGAATATATTTTGCATATTTGGAATGCTTAGGAATTCCCTGTAAAATAACAAAAGGCTGATTAATGTGAACCTGCTTAAGTAGAGTGAGAAACTTACCAAAACATTCATCCTCCTTCTACTTTTTGAACTTTTGTGTGCTCAAATGAGGTGTTTTCACACATTTCATCACACTATCATATGTTGAGCCTTTGTCAAACTCACTTTTATCCCTTAAAATCTCTCACCGCCTTAGAAACCTCTTTTTGTGGAGCTAACTCTTCCCACTGATCACCACTCCAGTTAATTATAGTGTTCACCTGCTTTAGATTTGGATCAGAATTATCTAACATGCCTCCGTTAGGATGAGAATTTTGAGTACTAGCTAACTGACCCAATTATTTCTCTAGATTATGTGTAGCCAGTTGATTGTTGTGAACATATGCGACTAACTTGACCTAATCTATCATTATATACTTGAGAATCTCCTCAACACTCATGTTTCCCTACATGGCATTCTATTGATTTTCTTGGCCCTACTGCTGGTATTTTTTTTCCCATTTCATTGGCCCCTGTATTGATTTTGATTGCCTCCTCATGAGAATTTGGAATGGTTCCTCCATCTAGAATTTCGAAG
Organism: Solanum stenotomum; assembly: GCF_019186545.1. Taxonomy (NCBI): domain Eukaryota; kingdom Viridiplantae; phylum Streptophyta; class Magnoliopsida; order Solanales; family Solanaceae; genus Solanum; species Solanum stenotomum. The sequence continues at coordinate 18,719,603 of NC_064292.1, read as the reverse complement.
TGTTACCATAATTAATCTTTATGTAACCACATCGTCGAGTGTTGCCTACAAAGTTTATTGAATCTAGAATTGCCTGCATAAATTAGTTGCAAGATATCCACTACCACAAACTTCACACCACACTTGAGTTTGTTGCACAACATTCATTGTAGCCTTTTGTTGGCCTAAATTCATATTGTAGAAGTGGGTGCTCACCTAATTCTACTTTAATTAGGAGATACCCCAACTTCTTATAAGTATCAATGATTTATAGAAAAGTTAGGAGATACACTTAGGGTCCTTATGAGTGAGATTGGTGTTCTTTCCTATGTAATGGATGCACCATGTTATGCTTGAGCTCGAATCTACCTCCAGCCTCTGGTTTTTGTATGCTGGAGATGACATTTGTTATGAGTGGAATTTTCACATCACAAATTATCCTAGTCGCCATCCTTGCAGGTACCTCTGGTTCTTTTTTAGCTTCCGGCTCAACCTAAGGGACTGAATATTACAAAGTCTCATGCCTCCTTTGTCTATGTAGAAATCATCGAGGCTCAGGATGTGGCTCTACCAATCATCTTTATATTTCTATTTTACTGATTTGAAGCACTTGCAATAGTACAACTGGACCAAGTTTTCAACAATTGGATCAACTATAGAAAATTGAAAAACTTACAATAACAACCCAGTGAAATCCCACTAAGTGGGGTCTGGGGAGGGTAAGGTGTACACAAACCTTACCACTATCTCATAGAGATAGAGAGGATATTTTTGAAAGACCATCGACTCAAGTTCATCAAATTCAAGTAAAATAAGAAGAAAATAATAAAAATAGCATAGTCATTACTAAGAAAAACAGTGCAAAGTCTACACAAAAAATACTAACAACAGTAAAATGTTGATGATTGAAAACATAATAGCAGAAAATTGAAAAACTAAATATTCACTAATTCTAAAGTCCCCAGCAACTGCGCCAAAATCACACAGAGAAGTGCACATGGTCAAACAAGTAATATAGTGACTCTTGCGAGCCAGATTATTGAACTCAAAGGGTTTCTTACTAGTAAATATTTAATTTGACTTTCTACTATAATTAAGTGCAAGTGTGCAAAAAGAGATTCTTAATAGTGTTTTTAACTAAAATATTTCAATTAACAACTAAGAAAATTCAATAACAAGGACTTGAGTTCAAGCTGAGGTTTTGATTATTATTGAAGGAAATTCAAGGGCTACGACTTTCATACGAGTATATGCATGGTGTTTTCAATCTTAGATTCCTTTTGGTTAGCGACTTATATTGACTTCGAGGTTAATAATATAGTTATGGTCTTTCAAACCTCCAACCCTCTAACTACTTGTTGGAAACCTAACTACATCACTGTGTTAGCTAGATTTAACAAACAATGTAGCATTCCATTATCTTCTTGTTTCTTAGCCAAGTTAGTCAAGCTAGATATGTCCCTATCCTAGATGCAAATTAACCTTCATTTTAAGAAAAACTGATCTTTCTTCTATGTTTCACGTTCTATGTCTCAATTCATCTCCCAAGTTCAAGAAAGAGAACATGTGTATTTCAATGGTGATCAAGCATCATCATCATCATCATCATCATCATCATCATCATTATCATCATCATAATAATAATAATAATAATACCAACAACAACAACATTCACAGCCACAACCCTACAAATACAAGATTTAGCTACTCATAATATAATTCAAAAGTTTTCATTCTTCAAAATACATTAAAGAATTAAAATGATGAAAATAATAGAAAAGAACCCTAAAATTTGTCCTTCGGCGTTCACCCAAGTCGTTACACATGTTTTACAAACATTGGAATCAAATAAGAGACTTAAATACTAGTAAAAGTATCTCTATATAAGAGACCCAAGAGCCCGTTTGGATTGGCTTAAAAAGTTGCTTTTAAGTCAAAAATAAAAAGTCAAACTTAAATGACTTTTAAGTCAAAAACTAAAAAGTAGGGGGGACCTACTTTTGATGTTTGACTTATTTTAAGTCATATTAAACTTATTTTAAGTCATTTTTTACCTTGCCAGACACTTCCTAACTTATTTTAAATTATTTTTTATGTTTGTCAAACACTTCCAAAAAATAAAAACTGACTTATAAGTAGGTTTAACCAACTTTTAAGTCAATACAAACACCCTCTAAGAGACTTCTTCTTCTTCTTCTTCTTTTTCTTCTTCTTCTCCTTATCTTCTCCTTCTCCTTCTCCTTCTCCTTCTCCTTCTCCTTCTTCTCCTCCTTCGTCTCCTTCTTCTTATATTATGTAGTTAAAATTGTTTCAACTACTATTTTTCTTCTTGGATTCAACATAAATAATTACATGGTATCAGAGCAATAAGCTAGAAAATTAAGCCAGCCATTACAATTCTGTAGTTGAAATTGCTCAATTGGTGTCCTTTTTTGCTACGAAATTATAGTTGTATGTGGAGTATTGAATCATTATCTCGGAAGGTCTTAAATAATGGTGAAAGTGGAGTTGCAAAGTCAGTTGGCCAAAGTGGGAATGAATACAATGTACTTGATTATAATTTCCTTTTATTTCTAAGTTCGTTAAATATTTGTGGTATCCAGATCATATCATTACAGCTAATAGCTATTGAAAGCTACTCAATCTGGTATAGACCCATGCAAATACTTATGTTAGGAAGGAATAACTTGGGAATGATAGATGGAACTTGCAGCAAAGATAATTTTCCAACTGAATTGGGGAATCATTGGTAAAGCATGAATGTTATTATGATATCTTAGATATTGAATTATGTTACTAAAGGGGTTGCTTGGGTTTATCATATATGTCGCTATTGCCAAAGTAGTGTGGGATTATTTATACAAAAGATTTAATAAAATTGATGGTGCTAGAACTTTTAATATGCATAAAGATACTGCTACCTTGTCTCAAGGAACTGCTTCCGTGTCCACATAGTATTCAAAACATAAAGATTTATGGGAAAAATTTAAGGCACTAGTTCCTGCCTTAAGGTGTGAGTATAATTATAAAGATTTTGTGGTGCATCTTCAAAAATTTAAATTGTTTCAACTCTTAATGGGTCTGAATGAGACATCTATTTAGGAAAGAAGACCAATATTAATAATGTGTCCTTTGCCTTCAGTAAATCAAGTGTATGCTATGATTCTGAGTGATTAATGACATAAGGATATGTCCACTAATGTTGCATTACTAGAGCCAATCTTGCTGCAAATTTGAGGAATTATGAGGTGGCTACATACTCAAGAAATGGGATGGGAGGAAGTTAGAATCAAAGGTTTAAGAAAAACTATAATCTCTAATGTGATTTATGTAAGCTAAAAGGTCACACCTTTAGGAAGGAAAGCAAGTCTCATCGATTGAGTTGTTGATGGAATAAGGGTTGTTTTCAAACCTGAAAGAGGTTTTCCTGGTACCATATTACTGCGCTGTCAAAAAAGGTTACTATCAGTCAATTGATGGAAGTTCCTATGTGTAGTAAATATTGGAGAAGAACAAATGAAGATCAGAATTTGATCAAATTTGGACTAATCTGGAAATGCTACGACATGGGTGAAGGATGGGATATCTCAACTACACCAAGGTGGTTGTTATGTCCTTATCCAAACTCTTCCAGAGATAATGAGGGTGATGTCATGGTGCCTATGTCAAAAAAGAAACAAAGAATGGAAGGGAGTGTTATCTATAATGTGTTGGTTGATCAATCAAATGGACAATGTTCTTACTCTAGTCANGGAGATAATGAGGGTGATGTCATGGTGCCTAAGTCAAAAAAGAAACAAAGAATGGAAGGGAGTGTTATCTATAATGTGTTGGTTGATCAATCAAATGGACAATGTTCTTACTCTAGTCAAGGACATGTCTCCTCATTTGGGCAAGCAACTTCGAATCTTCCAATGTTGCAGCTAAATTAGATGGTAACTTCAGCCTTTACTCAAGAGCACTATGATCAGATTCTAAAGATGATTAACAAGAATAGTATGTCTACTCAAGAAATTGACTCAGCAGATGTAGCTAATGCAATATATATTTCTAGTGTGTTTCTAGCTTCTTCTAAGTCACAAGAGTGGATCATTGATATAGGGGGTACAACTATATGGTGTTTGAATTAAGTCTATTTGATAAACCATGTATAGTACAGTATAAAAATCCAAAGAAAGTGTATCTACCAAATGGTGATACAATTGTACAATTGTAGTAACTCATGTAGCTAAGAATGGTTTGACAGGGTGAAACACCATAACTAATGTCTTCCATATACCTCAGTTCAAATATATCTTACTCTTTCTGTCTAAATTGACTAAAGAATGGAAGTGTTCAGTAATGTTTTCCCCTAATATTTGTGTTATCCAGGATCTCTACACTGGAAAGGTGAGAGAAATCGGTATAATTAATGGTGGGATGTATCTTCTAGCTGATCAGGGTGATAAGAAAGCAATCAAGTTAGTAGAAGGCGGGGCACCAACTACAAATACTTTGGATTAAAATCAAGTTGGATTTATGGAAAAGAATATTAGGACATGTGTCTACCAATGTACTTAAAAGAATATTGTCTATTGAGAAACCTCATGTAATAAATGATAGAATAAAAAACATATTATATGGCCTGATGCAAAAAAAGGCTAGGTTATCATTTCCTTCTAGCAATATTAATACTATATGATGTTTTGATCTTGTGCATATGGACGTATGGGGTCCTTATAAAGTTTCAACTATGAATGGTAAAAGATACTTTCTGACAGTTCTTGATTATTTCTCAAGAGTTACTTGGGTGTTTTTGTTAAGTCAAAGACTAATGTATGTATTTAGATTCAACAATTTTTCAATTATGTGAAAACTCAGTTTGATAAAACAACGAAAGTTATAAGAAAAAATAATGTACTGAATTTGTGAATTTATGCAATAACTTCTACAAAAATATAAGATTTATTCATCAAAATACTAGTGCTTACACCCCTCAACAAAATGGAGTTGTTGCGAGGAAGCCTCGGCAAATCCTGGAAGTCACAAGATCAATAAGGTTTCAGCAGAAATCCCTATAAGTTTTTGGGGATATTGTGTGTTAGCAGTTGTGTATATCATCAATATTAGTTTAGCAAGCTCAATGATCAATTACTAAATCCTTATGAGAGGTTATATGGAAAGAAACTATGATCATCTGAAAGTGATGGGTCTTTGCCATGCTAAGGTTGTAAATGAACATGATAAGCTCTTGACTATAACAAAACCTACTACTCTTATAGGATTATCTAACAATAAAAAAGGATATGTGTTGTATGATATGGTGAATACTACTTTTTCTATAAATGGAGATGTCTTCCTTTCAAAGAAAAGAAAAAGGTTCCTCAGACATCACACCATGTGTTTGCCATAAATGATCAGTAGTTTGTGTTAGTTAATACATTGCCGAATGTTCAGCAAGTTTAGTCTTTTCGCGAGTCAAGAAATTTGGTATCTCAACCTTAAAACCTTGGTTCTACATCACAAGGTACAATCCCAACTTCTCAAAATTATCAACAGGAGCTGGCAAAAGTAGATTTAGATACTGGCATACCACATGGTATGGGGCAAGAAAACACCAGTATTGATGACTGACTTTGTCTCATTGAACAATCACAAAGAGTAACCTTATACATTGTCCAATTATGTTTCATATAAGAAATTATCTAAAGACTGCATGTAATTCATACTGAGAAGCTAGTAAAGATCAAAAGTAGATTCATGAAAGATGAAATAGAAGCGTTAAACTCAAACCACACTTGGGATATTTTTACTCTACCTAAAGGCAAAAGTTCAATCGGGTGCATGTGGATTTACAAGGTAAAGTATAAGGCTTCAGGAGAGGAAGGCAAATTTAAAGCTAGGCTGGTTGAAAAGGGATACAATAAAAAAAAAGGACTAGACTACAAATAACCTTTCTCTCCTAACATGAAAATGAAAATAGTTAGAATAGTGTTGGCAACAACAAAAAGGTGGTATGTTCACAAAATGGATGTTTATAATGAATTTCTGAAGAGGGATCTCACTGATAAAATCTACATGGACTAACCTCAGGGATTTGCAAGCCAAGGGGAAAATAAGATATGCAGACCAGTCAAATCTCTCTATGATTTAGAACAAAACTCTTAGACAATGGAATAGAAAGTTGTCAGAGGCTTTGATGAGATTCAGATTTGTCTAATGTCAGTATGATCCTTCCCTATACATTAAAAGAACGAACTAAAGGGGTCGCACTTCTATTAGTGTATGTGGATGATATGATGATTGTTGGTGATAGATAAAATTTGATAAAGGAAACAAAAGCTACTTACAAAAAGCTTTCAAGATAACAGACTTGGGAGAGTTGAGATACTTTCTTAGTATAGAGTTTGGAAGGTCCAACAAAAGGATACTAATACATCAAAGAAAATATGTGTATAACTATTATCTGATTTATGATTACGAGCAACTAAACCTGATGGAACTCCCAGAGGGTACAATGTCAAGCTCGCTTCAAGAAAAAATGATTATCATATTAAATACTTGCAACCAAGTGATGATCAAGTTGCAGACCAAGGGGCATATCAAAAATTGGTTGGAAAACTACTCTATCTGACCATGACTAGACTTAATATTATATTCAGTGTACAAACCCTGAGTTGGTTCCTTCAAGATCCTCAGAAGTCACACGTTGGAAGCTACAATCAGTGGTAAGATATGTGATAAACCAACCAGGACAAGGTATTTTACTTTCCAATAGCTCACATGAAAATGTTAGTGCCTAATGTGATGCTACTGACATCTTGTCCATAAACTAGAATATCTATAACTTGATATTTGTGAAGCTGGGTTATTCTTTAGTATCTTGGAAACCAAAGAACATACTATGTCCAGAAGCTCTGTAAAAGCAAAGTTTAGTAGTCTTGTAGTTGTTGTAGCAGAACTAGTATGGATACTAGTTCAATGAAGGAAGTTGGAAGTGAAGTAGCACATCCATTTAATGTACTTAGTGATAGCAAATCTACCATGAAAATATCAGCAAATCCTATCTATCATTAAAGTACAAAACATATTGATGTTGATCATCATTTTATAAGAGAAAAACTACTTCAAGAAATCATTACTACAATCTAGATTCCAACCCAATAGAAACTAGTAGATATGTTAACTAAGGGGCTTACCAGAGTCTAACATAGCTATCTTAATGTAGGAAGTTGGAAGTGAAGTAACACATCCAGGTAGTGTATTTGGTGATAGAAAATCTGCCATGAAAATAGCAGCAAATCCTATTTATCATTAAAGTACAAAGCGCATTAATGTTGATTGATATTTTATAAAAGAAAAGCTACTTCAAGGAATCATCACTACAAACTAGATTCTAATCCAAGAGCAACCAGTAGATATGTTAACTAAGCGGCTTACCAGAGTCCAACATAGCTATATTAATTCCAGGCTAGGAGTCTGGGACATCTTCCCCCCTTCCTAGCCTGAGGGGAAGTATTGAGAGTAGAAGAATAAGTAGTCTAAGGGCATTTTTGTCTGTTCTCCCAATAGAGTTAGTTACAATTAACTCTATGATTAGTTAGTTATTACCTATCTAAGAGCGTAAAACTTAGATGCTACTGAAAGTATCTCTATATGAGATACTTAGGGTGTGTTTGATATGAAAGAAAATGTTTTCTTGGAAAAAAAGTGGATTTCGAACTTATTTTCTCATGTTTGGTTGGTGAGTAAAAAATATTTTCTAAAAAATTATTTTTAATGTTTTGTTGGTGAATGAAAAATAATTTTTTTTAGAAAATATCTTTTATTGTTGGCTTGAGACTAAAAAAGACTCTTTAGAAAAATAATTTCTAATCAGAAAATCAACCCCGATAATTGCTCTAGGACCCAACCCAGACACCCCAAATTAGGACAAGTCCCCAATAATCATTCCAAATCCGATTTAAATTTGAAATATTTTCCAAAAATATTTTTTTCTTTTTAAACTGACAGGGATGGCTTGGGTCGGGGTGACGGCTGAGGGGTGGGCTAGGGGTGGGGGTGGTATACAAAATGAAAAAAAAAATTAATTTGAAATATTTCCCAAAAGTATTTTTTTCTTGAAAGTTTTTTTAAAGGGAATGGCCTGGGTGGCAAGGGATAGGGTAGGGGTGGGGATGGTAGGGTAGGGGGAGGGGATAGGGTTAGGGGGTGGTGTAAAAAATAAAAAATATTAAATTTGAAAAAATTTCCAAAAACAATTTTTTTTAAAAAAAAATAAAATTGATGGGGATGGGGGTGGCGGTGAAGGTGGTGGGTAAAAAATGAAAATTTTAAAATTTGAAATATTTTCCAAAATAATTTTTAAAAAATAATTGGTGGGTGTGGCGGGAGAGGGGGTGGCCTTGTTGGGGGGGGGGTAGGGAGTGGGATTGGTAGGGGTTGGGTGAGGTAAAAAAATATCTTAAAAGTTGAAACATTTTTCTAAAATAATTTTTTAATTTTCCTTTTAGGGAGGGTGGGGGCGCTGGTTTGGTGGTAGGGACAAAAAATTATTTGAAATTTAAAAAATAACAAAATTTTAAAATTTTACTCTCTTTGTTTCAAAAAGAATAACCTAATTTCATTTTTAGTTTGTTTCAAAAAGAATGAACTCGTTCCTTTTTTGGTAACCTTTTAATTTCAGCTTTCCACGTGACATGTTTAATGTCACAATATTAAAGAATAATTTTGGACATTTGCATAACTTTAATTTAGGACCACAAGATTCAAAAGTCTTATATATTTTCTTAAACTCCGTGTCAAGTCAAACTAGGCTACTCTTTTTGAAACAGAGGGAGTAATAATATTTTTTGAATGGAGAGGGTCGGGTACGGGGTATGGATAGGGTAAGAAAAAAATTAAAGGATGAAGTAGAGTTTTGAAAAATGTTTTCCTCAAGTTTGAAAGGAAAGACATTTTTCTTAAATTTGAGGGAAAAGTGTTTATTTAGAAAACATTTTCCAAACATTTAAGCTAACTAAACATGGAAAATTGGAAAACCTCTGTACCAAACACACCCTATTGTGTAATGAACTATAATTCATTCTACTAAAATACACAAGATTACTCTCTCTACTTCTTCTAGGATTCATCTATCCCTGGAATAAGTGCATAATTCATACATAAATTGATGTCAAGAAAAGGAAAAAATAGAAAGTAGAGGTAAAAATATTCAATTAAATCATCAATAATATTTCTTTGACTATCATTTGGCACATAAACTGATGTGAAGAAAAGGAAAAATTAAAAAGTAGAGGTAAAAATATTCAACTAAAATCATCAATAATAATTCTTTGACGATCATTTGACACATAAACTAGTGTCAAGAAAAGGAAAGTTGAAAATAGAGGTAAAAATATTCAATTAAAATCATCAATAATAATTGTTTGACTATCATTTGACAAGATATTCATGTATGTTGACAAAAAGAAAGATAGTGAAAGAAGAATGGAAGAGGAAACGGAGAAAACAATAGCTAACCTATATTTTTTTTCAAAGTACTTGTCATTAGTCCTATTAATAATACTATTTCTTCAGCTGGATCTTGTAAAGGTCACATACCTGTCTCCCATATTAATTACTCTTTCAAACTTCATACAATTAATTCTCCAAGGAAAAAGACAAGAAGGTCTCCCCATGATAATCATATTCATCCTTCACATTATGCAATAGACTTTATTAACTTAAAGATACTAATGATTATACTACATACAATTAATTGTTTATAATAAAAATACAATATTATAAATTAAATTACTCAATCTAAAACTAACATTTTTTTTTACACACTTGAGCGTTTTAAGTAAAATTCGAGAAGTATAAAATAAGTTAAATTTGATAATCATCCAAATACTAGTTCTACTTTTACCTAATCCCAGTTCTACTTTTACCTAAACCAAACCTACACACTAGACAAGACATAGCGATTACGGAGGAAATGAGTCTCTTGTAACCTATTACACATTAAGATAAGTAAATGGCATTTTCAAATATTTTATATATGAAAATGAAGATCTCTTAAATATAAAATAAAATTTATTATAGAAAAACAAGTTAAAACAAAATACTAGTTTATAAAATCAAATCTTCACGAGTTTTTTTATATTGCTAGATTATTGAATATTTCCTTAATTAAATAGATTGGACACCAAAATATAGGATGTAGTATTTGGTGTAAACTCTGTTTTATTACAATAACTAGTTACAAAAATTCCGGGTTATGCAAGGCTTAAATATTTGTTCACAAATTTACAGTTTTAAGTAGTGTTAGTTAAATAATTTTAAATTATCTCATTAAATGTAAAATAAATACCCAACTAATATTATTTATAGTAATAAATTTTAAATTGTATTGAATTGAATGATTTTAAAGTTTTTATAGAAAATAAATTATGTATAAAATATGAAGAGACTTATTGAATATCCATCATTAAAGTATTTTTTTAATCATTGATTTTTTATTCAAAATAATTATAAAATTTACACAAATATTAGGAATATTCAAAGTAGTAAAACTACAACTTAAGTCTATAAAAAATTAAAGAACATAATTAAAGTTGGTCTCACCATTTAAAAAAATAATATGCACTAATTAAATTAAAATAAAATAAAAAAAAGTTTATTTTCTAAATTTCCGAAAATGCCCTCTGAAAATACATTGCAGCTGGTCAAATCTAGGTGGGACTCGCTTGTAAAAAGAGATAAAGGTACCTTCAACTCTTGGTGAGACCGAGGGAATTACCAACATACTCTTTTATAATGTAGCCTGGGGATGTAGCTCTCCAACTCACTAATCAATTCAGGCCTCTGTTTCTAATTATTTATTTATTTTTTAAATAACACGCCTATTAAGAAAATAATTATTGATATAGTAAGTTTATTATTTTATCTCTATTAATTATGAAGTGGATGAATTAAAAATTTAAGATTTTTAAGAAGTTCTACCTTTTTTTAAGTAATTAATTGAGGATATAATAGGTAAAAAATTGTTTTTTCTTGATTTGTCAAAATGAACAAGTAATTAGGAACAACTAAAAAAGGTGAATAAGTAATTAGGGACAGATGAAGTATTTTTTTGTCTTTAATTGGAAATGTTCATTCAACAAAACTATTAATACAACACAATTAAAGCTTGAAGTCTAAAGCGAGAATCCTTCAATGACCAAAACAACCCTCAAATTCAATCTTAATCCTAGAAAGCATACATGTAGACGGTGGGTGGTTGCTTTATTTGTAACTCTCTCTTATATAACTAAAAATACGATAATATTGGCCAGCACAGATTCAGTATATGCTATTTATTTGTTTTAATTTATGGGATACATATAAAATTTAGAAAGTTAATAAAATATTTTTAAAATATTTTAAGTTGTTGATCATAATTTATAAGATTTTAACTTAATTTGTAGCTAATATATATTATTCCTCCTCTTTCAATTTATGTGGCACAAATGAAATTTTAAAATTCAACCAATTTATCCATATGTTTTGAAAATATTTTAAGCAATTAATTGTTGTCATTCATAGTCGTTTTACGTTTTAAAAAAAATATATAACACATTAATATTTTTGAAATTTGTGGTCTAAAAAATAAGTGATGAATATTTGTATAACTATAAATCATTTCTTTTAAAAAAATGATTTATAGACATTTCATTAAAGATAATATAGATATTTTAAAGTCAAATTGTTATTAAAAATAAAAATGTGTCATTCTTTTTTAGATTAACTAAAAAAAAGTGAGTAATATAAACTAGAATAAAAAAAGTAATACTCCTAACAATCAACATAATTTATTTCATAAACACATTTATTAATTTGATGAAAAAAATTACAATTTGCAATATTAGTAAATTCAACTTGTTTCTGTAAGTTGTTTTTATTTATCAATTTTTTTGATTAGTTCTAACTTTTCAAAACTAATGTTTCTCTATTTAATAAAAATAAATAAAAGCAACTATAGTACCACACTGCTATACTACATACATTGTGTATTAATATGCAGTATAAAATGCGCAGTGTCTTAATATGCCAAGTTAGAACCACACTTTTAGGCATTAAAAAGAAATTAGGCGCGTAGGATGCACAATGTTAACTAAAGAATTTAACACAAAATATGATTAAGATTTATTAGGTGAGGTTTGAGCATTTGATGTTGGGCATGCTTAGAGCATAATTCTTACAGAATTATGCCTCACACTTGAGTCTCGGGGTATTTTGCTAGAGCCCTGCTCCAAGGCGATCCCCGAGGAAAATCTCAACAGAGTATTTGAAAACACTGTTGAGACTAAAAGAATAACATACAGTAAAATCTCATGAAATTAATACTCAGTAAATTAATAACCTCTCTAAAATAATTTTTTTTTCTGATCCTGACTTGGACCAATGGAAAAAATCATTCATTTTGATAAGATAATAAGATAATATATTTTCAGAAGACCCCAATATAAAAATATGATCCCATCAATATTATAAATTGATAATTCTTTAAAATTACAAATACATCTAAGACAATTTAGTGAAATATGATTCAATTGTGTGTTTTTTGTTAAACTTTAAATCTAGTTGAAGTTCATCTCTAACTTTTCTTATTACATCAAAAAGTTTCGGTGTCGTCTTTTCGAACTGCCCCATAAAATTGTGAAGAGTTCAAGATGCGGTAAGGGTTTCCTTGCGCGTAACTGGTTGCTGTTGTCTTGTAACATCTTCAACTTCATCATCAACATTATTTTTCAGATGGTATCCACAATTTCTCCTAAGTAATGGACCTGTGAACATGTATTCATCCGGGTAAACCAAAAGGTTATTGACATCAATTTTCTTGCGGTACCCGGGATCATTAATCATGATCTCAAGTTCATAAATCACATTTTCACAAAACACTCTTTAAATTAATAAATAAATATTAATTCATCGATTAAATAATATATCTATAATATAATAATATTTCATGGTCCCACCTCTATTAATTTAGTGAGATTTTACTTTATATTGCCCATACTGGCATATATATATATATACACTACTTATATGTAAGTGTGGATAACACAGGTGACAATCAACATACTTGCTTCACCTGTGTGGTTCCACACTTACTTATATATTTGCCTATTTTTTCTTCCCGTTTTAATTTTATTTGTCTTATTTTTTAATTCTTTTTATATATTTGAAAATTGCGTAAAATATACTATAAATCATGATAAAAACATATAAAAAATCGATTGCTTATAAAAAAATTTAGGTTGATTCATAAAATTAATCTATCTATGTCACATAAAATGGGACAAAAGAAGTAACATGTATTATTTAATTTAGAAACTACATAAAAAACATTGTAAATCTCAATTATTAACAACGTATTGACTCTTGAAATTTTATTTGTGGTACATATATTGGAATAAGGGAACTAACATATATTATTCTAAAAAATAAGTAATACTATAAATTACAGTAATTAACGACATAAATTTTTTTAAAACTATATTAAAATTTAATTGATTCTATATCACATAAATTGAGATAAAAAAATAACATATATTGAGCTCATACTAGCACAGACATTTGTGTCTTATATATATATATATATATATATAAGAAGAGGGAATAGCACACGCCTCTGCATCGACACATGTGCTTCCCTCAAATTGACCAAAAAAACATTCACACACAAGAGGAAAGTCCTCATTAATAGATCCATCCTAATTACGTAATCATAACCGTCCACGTGGCTTTCCTTTTCATTATTACAAACTCAAATACACCCAATGGGTCCCACATATTATTCTAACCCTACAAAATACATCAAAAACATCATATTATAATGTCCCCATTCACTCATTCCTCTTTGTCCTCTTTCATCACTTTACTACAATATCCGTATTAATATATTTATCTGATTTTAACTTGATATAAAATTCTAAAAGAATATTATTTATAAAATTTGATGATAATAAATTAAAAACATTCACACAATTAAGTCAAAAAGGAGAAAGAGATGGAATAATTGAATACATTGTCCATTTGTAGTCCCCTACAACTACAATTTTGCTAATTAATAAATACTCATTGATTGTATACAAATTAACCTAAGATATGTGCATTGTACTTTGTCCATGGTCCCACTTTGGATGTGGGATCACTTTAAGAAACCAACACAAATGGGTCGTTCTATTTCCTTTTAGTCAGTCCCAAAAGAATGTCACATTTCTTGTTTTTCTTTTGATTTGTTCTATATTTAAAAATTACATAAAAAGTACTTAAAATCACAATGTAATAATATAAGATATTAAAAACAACATAATTAAAAATCATAAAACAAATTTTATTGACTCTTTAATTCCATATTGAAACAAAAGAAGTTTGTTTCAAAATAACATTAAAAGTACTGTAAATTCAAGTAAAATTTTAAGAATCATATAAGAAATTTAGTTGACTTTCGTAAAAGTACCTACATCGCATAAAATGGATCAGAAAGAGTAATATATATTATTGAAAATGATATAAGAAGTGTTATAAATCACAATAAATTAGCAACTTCAAAATATATTTAACAAAATCACATACAAAAAATTATATAACTCTCCAAATTTCATCGGTGTCACATAAATTGAAACAAAGAACTACTCCCAATTTATGTGACTTACTTTCCTTTTTAGTCACTCCCAAAAGAATGTCACATTTTTATATTAAGTAACAATTTCACTATAAAATATTTATTTTACCCTTAATGAAATAATTTACAGTCATACAAATTTATATAATTCATTTTGGACCACAAGTTTTAAAAGTTTTCATTTATTTCTTAAATTCCGTGGCGAATCAAACTACCTCACATAAAATGAGACGAAGGAAGTAATATATATTGAGCCCGCGCTGGCACGGAAACCTAATATATATATATATATATATATATATATATATATATCAAGTAGCTAATAGATATATGATTTAAAAGATATGCAGGTCAATCAGTATTATTGAAATTTTTTTGTTGATCAATATTATAATTGATGTTTTTATAATACAATATAATATAAATATATAAACAAGTCAGCTTAACATAAATTTTATGCTCATTAATTTGTGACACGTACAAAGACTAGTTATTCATCTATTGTTTAACTTCTTATATATACTACTCCCTTCGTTTCACAAGAAATGATCTAGTTTGACTTGACACAGAATTTAAGAAAATAAAGAAGAATTTTGAATCTTGTGGTCCTAAATTAAAGTTATGTCAAATGTATAAAATTGTCCTTTAATTTTGTGGTCTTAAACATGTCACGTGTAAAATTGAAATTAAAATGTTACAAAAAAAAAGTCATTCTTTTTTAAACAGACTAAAAAAAAAATCATTCTTTTTTAAAACGAAAGGAATACTAATTTTGTATTTTTGTTCCGATCATCTACCGTTACTATTTCCTAGTATGAAAGCAAGAACATAGGACTTAAAAGGACACTGGCAGTGGCACCGGCAGCCGACGGTTGACTAATGTATATCCGTACAACTTTACACGATCATCAAATCTCTCCGGATCTTGTCAATAATTGTGGGTACGTCTTTTTCTCTTTTTTTTTTTTGTACTTGAAAGGCGTGTTTGATACAAGTTTTTCCTTTCCACAATATTTCTTTTTAGAAAAATACTATCCAAGGAAATAAATGAGTTTTTACCAAGTCTTTTTTATATTAAACGTGTATTTAAAAAATATTATTGAAAATTATCTAAATATAATCTAAATAACTGAGTTCAGCGCTAAAAAAGTTAATAATTATTGTCAAAATTTCAAAATGACAAATATCTTTTAGATAAAGGTCAAAAGCACACCTAAACTATCTTTTTTTTGAGTTTCCTACTTACCTTATTGAGAGTATAAGTTTCATATATAAACTATTACTTATTAGTTTGAGAAACATATCTCAATAGTGTGTGTAATATACTCTTTCTTTTATTTGAAAAACCTTGACACATGACATTCCACATGGATAAAATATTTCACCTTGACAAAACTTAAATAATTAACTATTAATATTAATTAAAGATTAAAGATTAAAGTATTACTATCCAAAAAAAATTTAAAAAATTAAATTACTTTTCTTACCCCACTCCATCACCCCCTCTCCAACTCCCCCCTTCCCCCACCCCCGACAATTCCCCGTCCTTTAATTTTAAAAAAATTCTTATATAAAATATTTTTATGAAAATCATACTTAACCCTCTTCCCCCCTCCCACTCCCCCGTAAACCACCAACTCATCCCTCAAAAAACTTGATATTATATATATATATATATAAAATAAATCTACCCCATCATATTTAACCCTCCGCTCCTAATTTATTTATTTATTTATTACATTTTTGTCGTTTTGCGTTAGATATGTACATATATTTTTAGAATTTTTTTCTACTTGTGTACCGAATATCACATAAATAAAAAAATTATTTTAAAATGAGTCTCGCTCCGGGAAGTAAAAAATAATTTTTATACGTATATAGCTAACACAGAACGAGAAAAAAAATCGGAAGAAGAAGGTTAGGTGGAGTGGGTAGAATTATTTTATTTTATTTTTTTTAAAAATATCTAAATTAGTATTTGAAGGGGGGAGGGTGAGATGAAATAAACAAAAATTAAATACTTTTATAAAAGAAATTTAAACAAAAAAAGGGTGCCTGGGGTGGGGGTGGGGAGGTACGGTGAGAGGAAGTGATGGTGGGGTAAGAAAAATATTTTACATTTTATTTTATAAAAAAACATAATTTTTGGGATAATAATTTTTTAATTTTTAATTTTTACTGTGTAATTCCCCGGAAACTAGTAGGCTAAACAAGAGCCTTACGTGAGAGTTTTAGAGTTTGATGTATCGGTTTAGAATCGTAAAATGACTTCCCATACTTAGAATGAGGGGTTTAGGGGTTAAACGTCAAGGTACGACTCACCAAGGACTAACCAAAGGGGTCCTTGAGGAGAACCCCTAAACAATCCCTAAAACTACCCAAAAAGGGCCACCTACGGTTGGGACTCACGCCCTGTGGGAAGGGGTCGTGGGTCAAGGGCCCAATTTTAGAGCTGCGATCACCACCCACGGAGGTGCAGTACGCCCCGTGGACTCACCCAGGGTCTGTGGGTCGGGGTCTCGTGGGTGAGGCAGCCTTGGAGTTAAGTTGTCTTAAGTTGGGAACTTGGGGGTTAATTCATTATTAGTTAGGGGTTAAGTGAGGTCGGTTTATTAGTAATTAGACCACCTATATAAACCTAATAGACCCCTAAACACATTGATCCTAGACATAATTTCAAGACCCCACAACTAACCCAATTCCTTCCAAGAAATTCTCTCTCTATAATTGAAGACAAGAGAGCTAGGTCAAATTCTTCCATTGTTGCAAGCTTTTGTGAGGGCTTTGAATCAAGGTATGCTAGCTTATTCATCTATGGATTCTTCCATCCATAGAGCCCCCTAGATTTCCCCCAATGAAGATAAAACCCAATTCTAGCTAGGGTTTCTTCCTATGTTGTGGGTAGTGTTGCGTAGATTCCAATTGAGTGGATAGTACTTTTTTATGATTGTTTTAATAATAATTCATGATATTATGATGATATTATATATTTTCCTTGGTTAACATTAGTCTAATTGATGAAATTGATATTATGTGGGTTTATGCAATGAAAGGTAAAAGTGAAGACTTAGAGATGATCTTCTAGAATTGATGTTGTTAATACTATTTGTTCAAGAATAGGAACATATAGACATGAATTGAATTATATTACAGTGCATATGATGTATCATGACTAGTAAAGTTGAAATTGAACCTTTATGATGAATTATGACTAGAATCACCTACTAACGAAGAATGTGATTAGAATGCCTTGAAATCTAGGTATGAATGATGATTGTAAGAAGTAAAGCTTTGAGAGTAAGGCTTGTAGCCATGAATGTTAGGGCTTTGAGAGTAAAGCTAATATGATGTGATATTGTTGTGTATTGTTGAAAGCATATTCTCACTTACACACTTAGGCATAAATATGCTAGGAGATGCAAGGTTCTCTCACATAGAATGATTCTAGGTTGAAAAGCTAATCACCTAAAATGAATCAAAGCATGTTAGACTAGAATAGCTTGAAGTTGTAATATATGATACCTTCATGTATAGCTTGACTTGGTAAGATAAGACCAGGATTGGTAGCTTGAGTTAGCATTGTAGGATGCTCTCATGGTAGCTTGAGTTAGTGGTAGTCATGGTAGCCTAGGATTGATGACACATACTCTCATAAGGGTAGCTTGAACTAGCATTTTAGGATGCCTACATGATAGCATGACTTGGTTAGGCCAAGACCATATCATGGTAGCTCAGGATTGAGGACATATACTCCCCTAAGGGTAGCTTAGAATTGAGAAATCATAGTCTCCTAAGCGTAGCTTGCATTAGCATCATAGTGTGCTTGTAAGGGTAGCATGGCTTAGTTGGTCTAAGACTATTTCATAGTAGCTACGATGGAACACTTGTACCCTTCCTATATTAGCTTGGATTTGCATGATCAATATGTTTCTATGATAAATTGATCTAGCCAAATAGGGTGCTATTCTTTGGTAGTCTAGAATGATAAATAGTAATCATTTGAGTATGATAGCCTAAGGTGGTACTTAGTATGAATGGTATTTTGGGATGCCATTCATGCATTGCACAATTATGGACTTGAAGCTACTTATGAAGTGTTCTCTTATATTGCGTATGTTTAGCTTGGGTTGTTGCTATAGTTGCCTTTCATGGCATGATTACTTAGGGGTGATAATTCCTTTGTCTATATGAAGTAAGCTAAGAATGAGCCCAAATGAATGATAAGTATGAATATGGTGACTTCAAGGTTATGCTTAGTGAATGGTATTACGGGATGTTATTCATGCATTGCACAAGTATGCTTTGATGTTACTTAGGAGTATAGTGCTCTTATGATATGAAAGCCTAGGTCTTGACTATGCATATAGACTAAGATTAAGATGACCAAAAAGGGATACTTAGCTTGGATGGGATTATGGGGTCTTATTCATGCATTGCACAAGTATGTTTTGAGGTTACTTGAGAGTAGTCCTATTATGATATGAATGACTAAGAGTTGAATAAGGATTATATGATGCTTATGTTGGAGACTTTACTTATGATTATGATATTGTCTCTTATGCTCATAGTTTATGTTTCATGAAGTATTTGATTATGCTTATGGATTATGTCTTATGTTGACTAACCCTTATGTTATGCTCTTGTGATGTTATTCTAGCTAACATATTTAGTACATTTTGTACTAACGCATACNNAGAGTAGTCCTATTATGATATGAATGACTAAGAGTTGAATAAGGCTTATATGATGTTTATGTTGGAGACTTTACTTATGATTATGATATTGTCTCTTATGCTCATAGTTTATGTTTCATGAAGTATTTGATTATGCTTATGGATTATGTCTTATGTTGACTAACCCTTATGTTATGCTCTTGTGATGTTATTCTATCTAACATATTTAGTACATTTTGTACTAACGCATACTTTGCCTACATTCTCATCAAATGTAGGGTTCGGAGATTTGAGTTCCAATCTTGAGGCTAGGTTTCTAAGGAGCAAAGGAGTTGAAGATTTGGTGAGTCCTCATAGCTTCGAGGACCAAGCCATTATTTCCTTTATGTCTTTTATTTTCATGTTTTGAGACTACTGTATGGGCTATATCCCAAGAGTTTATTAAAAAGTGTATTAGATGGTTTGAGACAAAGTGTAGTAAGACTTCTGTTTGCTTTTATAAAATACTTCGATTGTATGGATAAAGGTTTTGATATTTCCGTACTTTTCTATTATCTTATGTTATGATATGCTAAGGGCTTGTATGAGACCCCTTCGGGGTCAAGTACGCTGTGTTACTTCTAGGGTGTACCCGTGGGTCGTGACAAACTTGGTATCAGAGCACAAGGTTTAGAATGGTTCTAGGATTGTCTCAAACCATGCCTAGTAGAGTCTTGTTCATAAACGTAAAGCACGCCATATTTATGAATAAGAGACTATTGGATGTTTAGGAAACTTCACTTTTTCATTCTCTAAGTCATGCCATAGAGTTTGGCTCTAGTAGGTCCTTCTTCTAATCTGTGCCCTATGGTTTTTCAGGGTATGGCTGGTACAATGGCAAATGTTAGGAGAGATGAGGAAGGCATTGTGGAGCAAGAGGTTCCTCTCCAAGTTCCACACCAAGCTCCTCCTCAAGCTCCAATTGATCCTCCGGATATTTCAAATATGGAAATTAGGTCGGCTTTTCTAATGTTGGCCCAAGACAATAGAGAAGTAGTAGCTTTAGCGAACCCAATAAGGGGGATGGTTGCCTTTAGGCGAGAGAGTTTTTAAGGATGAACCCTCCGGAGTTTTGTGGCATCAAAGTGGAAGAGGATCCTAATGGGTTTATAGAGGAGGTTTATAAGGTGCTAGCTATCATGGGGGTGACTTCGGTAGAAAAAATGGAACTAGCCACTTACCAATTGAAGGATATTGCTCAAATATGGTATGAACAATGGAAATATGATAGGTCGGTAGAAGTGGGTTCCATATATTGGGAAGTGTTTAAGAAGGCATTTCTTGATAGGTTCTTCCCTTGAGAGTTGAGGGAAACTAAGGTGGAAGAGTTCATCAACCTTAAGCAAGGTAGTATGAGTGTTAAGGAGTATGCCTTGAAATTTACTCTATTGTCTAAGTATGCTCCATCTATGGTAGCAAGTCCAAGGGATATGATGAGTAGGTTTGTGACAGGAGTGTCCAACATAGTAGCAAAAGAATGTCGTACGTTAATGCTCCATGATGATATGGATATCTCACGTCTTATGGTGTATGCTCAAAAAATGGAGGAAGATAAACTCAAAGAGGAAAAATTGGTGAGAAAAAGAGGTCTAGGTTGGATAATGATAAGTCTTTTCATGATGGGTCCGATGGACATGGTCGCTCTAGGAATCGACAAAAGTTTTCCGGACAAGGCTTTTCTAATGCTCCTAAGTATAAGGATGAGAGGGTGTCTACCCTAGGCCACAAGGGATTGACAATGAGTCCCTATGCCTCCCTTGTGCTAGGTGTGGTAAGAGACATGAGAGTAGGTGTTTGGCCGGTAGAAAAGGTTGCTTTATTTGTGGTGAGAATGGCCACAAGATGAAAGATTGTCCAAAGGCAAGGGCTACAACAAGAGATGGTAAGCAAGTTTCCACTAGTAGTCCGGATGAGAGTGCTCAAAAGAAGAATAGGTTCTATGCCCTCCAAGATAAAAATGATCAAGAGTGATCTCCTTATGTCACTATCGGTATGTGTTTTATGCTTTAGTAGATTCCGGATTACTTGTATTTTTGTGACTTGATATGTTAGACTTTGAAGTTTTCCTTAGTATGAATGATCTTTAAAAGAGTTTGTATAGGTTTACTCCCAAGGGGGAGATGGTATGCCTATCTAGCAAGGTTATTGTGTGTTTATGTGTTGTCATGATTTCCTTATATGCATGTTCATGAAAAAGTTTAGGTCTTGATAGAAATGACTTATATGCATTGTTTTGCCTCATGTTGTAGTGCATTTGAGTAGAGTTGCATATAGATTTTCATGAGATGAATTAATGAGCATGCCTTAGTTTTGAGTTGAAAGATTCCTTCTTGAACAAGTGCTTTTTAAGAGTAAATTGCATTTAGGCTCCATGAGTACATGATGAACATGTTTTATCTAGGAGATGTTAGTTCCTCCTTGAATATGAGTAGATATAGAATTTCATGCATTTTGGGTTGTTAGATGTAGTTCCTACTCCCTTGTGTTGCATTGATTATGTTTAGCTTGGAGTCAAAGTTTCCCTACTTGGTGGTGTGCATTTAGGTGTATTGCATGCATTATGGGTTGCTAGTCTAGAGTTGTGACCTTAAGAAATGTTTAGAATCGTCATTCGAGGACGAATGATCCCAAGGGGGAGATATTGTAATACCCAGAAACTAGTAGGCTAAACTAGAGCCTTATGTGAGACTTTTAGAGTTTGATGTGTGGGTTCGAATCGTAAAATGACTTCCCGTACATAGAATGAGAGGTTTAGGGGTTAAAAGTCAAGGTACGACTCCCCAAGGACCAACCAAAGGGGTCCTTGAGGAGGACCCCAAAATAGTCCCTAAAACTACCCAAAAAGGGCCACCTACTTTGGGACTCACATCCCGTAGCTGGACCCATGCCCTGTGGGAAGGGGTCGTGGGTCAAGGCTCCAATTTTAGATCTGTAGACCACCACCCACGGAGGTGCAGTACGCCCCGTGGCCCACCCATGGTCCGTGGGTCAGGGTCTCGTGGGTGAGCCAGCCTTGGAATTAGGTTGTCTTAAGTTGGGGACTTGGGGGTTAATTAATTATTAGTTAGGGGTTAAGTGGGGACAGTTTATTAGTAATTAGATCACATATATAAACCTAATAGAGCCCTATATACATTGATCCTAGACATAATTTCAAGACCCCAAAACTAACCCAATTCTCTCCAAAAAAAATCTCTCTCTAGAAGTGAAGAAGAAGAAGAAGAAGAAGAAGAAGAAGAAGAAGAGGAGAAGAGAGATAGGTCAAATTCTTCTATTGTTGAAAGCTTTTGTGAGGGCTTTGAATTAAGGTATATTAGCTTATTCATCTATGGATTCTTCCATCCATAGAGTCCCCTAGATTTCCCCCAATTGTGAAGATAAAACCCAATTTTAGCTAGGGTTTCTTCCTATTTTGTGGGTAGTGTTGAGTATGATTCCAATTGAGTGGATAATACTTGTTTATGATTGTTTTAGTATTGATTCATGATATTATGATGATATTATATATTTTCCTTGGTTAACCCTATTCTAATTGATGGAATTGATATTATGTGGGTTTCTGCCATGAAAGGTGAAAGTGAAGACTTATAGATGATCTTCTAGAATTGATGTTGTTAATAGTAATTGTTCAAGAATAAGAACATATAGACATGAATTGAATTAGATTACAGTGCATATGATGTATCATGACTAGTAAAATTGAAATTGAACCGTTATGATGAATTATGACTAGAATGACCTACTAACGAAGAATGTGATTAGAATGCCTTGAAATCTAGGTATGAATGATGCCTATAAGAATTAAGCTTTGAGAGTAAGGCTTGTAGCCATGAATGTNTTCTAATACCCAGAAACTAGTAGGTTAAACTATAGCCTTATGTGAGACTTTTAGAGTTTGATGTGTGGGTTTGAATCGTAAAATGACTTCCCGTACTTAATGAGGGGTTTAGGGGTTAGAAGTCAAGGTACGACTCCCCAAGGACCAACCAAAGGGGTCCTTGAGGAGGACCCAAAAACAGTCCCTAAAATTGCCCAAAAAGGGCCACCTACTTTGGGACTCACGTCCCGTAGCTGGACCCATGCCCTGTGGGAAGGGGTCGTGGGTCAAGGCTCCAATTTTAGATCTGTAGACCACCACCCACGGAGGTGAAGTATGCCCCGTGGCCCACCCACGGTCCATGGGTCGGGGTCTCGTGGGTGAGCCAACCTTGGAATTAGGTTGTCTTAAGTTGGGGACTTGGGGGTTAATTAATTATTAGTTAGGGGTTAAGTGGGGACAGTTTATTAGTAATTAGATCACATTTATAAACCTAATATACCCCTATATACATTGATCCTAGACATAATTTCAAGACCCCAAAACTAACCCAATTCCTTCCAAAAAAAATCTCTCTCTAGAAGTGAAGAAGAAGAAGAAGAAAAAGAAGAAGAAGAAGAAGAGAAGAGAGATAGGTCAAATTCTTCTATTGTTGAAAGCTTTTGTGAGGGCTTTGAATCAAGGTATGTTAGCTTATTCATCTATGGATTCTTCCATCCATAGAGCCCCCTAGATTTCCCCCAATTGTGAAGATAAAACCCAATTTTAGCTAGGGTTTCTTCCTATTTTGTGGGTAGTGTTGAGTATGATTCCAATTGAGTGGATAATACTTGTTTATGACTGTTTTAGTATTGATTCATGATATTATGATGCTATTACTTGTTTTCAATGGTTAACCCTATTCTAATTGATGGAATTGATATTATGTGGGTTTATGCCATGAAAGGTGAAAGTGAAGACTTAGAGATGATCTTCTAGAATTGATGTTGTTAATAGTAATTGTTCAAGAATAAGAACATATTGACATGAATTGAATTAGATTACAGTGCATATGATGTATCATGACTAGTAAAATTGAAATTGAACCGTTATGATGAATTATGACTAGAATGACCTACTAACGAAGAATGTGATTAGAATGCCTTGAAATCTAGGTATGAATGATGCCTATAAGAATTAAGCTTTGAGAGTAAGGCTTGTAGCCATGAATGTTAGGGCTTTGAGAGCAAAGCTAATATGATGTGATCTTGTTGTGTATTGTTGAAAGCATATTCTCACTTACACACTTAGACATAAATATGCTAGGAGATGCAAGGTTCTCTCACATAGAATGATTCTAGGTAGAAAATATAATCACCTAAAACGAATCAAAGCATATTAGACTAGAATAGCTTGAAGTTGTGATATATGATCCCTTCATGTATAGCTTGACTTGGTAAGACAAGACCAAGATTGGTAGCTTGAGTTAGCATTGTAGGATGCTCTCATGGTAGCTTGAGTTAGTGGTAGTCATGGTAGCCTAGGATTGAGGATAAATACTCTCCTAAGGGTAGCTTCAAATAACATTTTAGGATGCCTTCATGATAGCATTAATTGGTTAGGTCAAGACCATTTCATGGTAGCTTAGCATTGAGGACATATACTCTCCTAAGGGTAGCTTAGGATTGAAAAATCATAGTCGCCTAAGGGTAGCTTGCATTATCATCATAGTGTGCTTGTAAGTGTAGCATGACTTAGTTGGCCTAAGACTATTTCATGGTAGCTAGGATGGGTACACTACTCTTCCTAGAATAGCTTGGATTTGCATGATCAATATGTTTCTATGATAGCTTGGTCTAGCCTAATAGGGTGCTATTCTTTGGTAGTTTAGAATGATAAATATTAATCATTTGAGTATGATAGCCTAAGGTGGTACTTAGTATGAATGGTATTATGGGATGTCATTCATGCATTGCACAATTATGACTTGGAGCTACTTATGAAGTGTTCTCTTATATTGCGTATGTTTAGCTTGGGTTGTTGCTATAGTTGCCTTTCATGGCATGATTACTTAGGGGTGATAATTCCTTTGTCTAGATGAAGTAAGCTAAGAATGAGACTAAATGAATGATAAGTATGAATATGGTGACTTCAAGGTTATGCTTAGTGTGAATGGTATTATGGGATGTCATTCATGCATTGCACAAGTATGATTTGATGTTACTTAGGAGTATAGTGCTCTTATGATATGAAAGCCTAGGTCTTGACTATGCATATAGACTATGATTAAGATGACCAAAAAGGGATACTTAGCTAGGATGGGATTATGGGGTCTTATTCATGCATTGCACAAGTATGCTTTGAGGTTACTTGAGAGTAGTCCTATTATGATATGAATGACTAAGAGTTGAATAAGGCTTATATGATGCTTATGTTGGAGTCTTTACTTATGATTATGATGTTGTCTCTTATACTCATAGTTTATGTTTCATGAAGTATTTGATTATGCTTATGGATTATGTCTTATGTTGACTAACCGTTATGTTATGCTCTTGTGATGTTATGCTAGCTAACATATTTAGTACATTTTGTACTAACGCATACTTTGCCTACATTCTCATCAAATGTAGGGTTCGGAGATTTGAGTTCCAATCTTGAGGCTCGGTTTCTAAAGAGCAAATGAGTTGAAGATTTGGTGAGTCCTCATAGCTTGGAGGACAATGCCACTATTTCCTTTATGTCTTTTATTTTCATGTTTTGAGACTATTGTATGGGCTATATCCCAAGAGTTTGTTATAAAGTGTATTAGATGGTTTGAGTCAAAGTGTAGTAAGACTTCTGCTTGCTTTTATAAAATACTCTGATTGTATGGACAAAGGTTTTAAGATTTTCGTACTTTTCTATTATCTTATGTTATGATATGCTAAGAGCTTGTATGAGAACCTTTCGGGATCAAGTACGCCGTGTTACTTCTAGGGTGTACCCTTGGGTCGTGACATACTGATACTTAGAATTTATTTAATTTTTGTCAAGGTGAAATGTTTTGTCCATGTGGAGTGTGATGTGACAATTTTCTTAAATAAAAGAGAGTGTGTATTATACACACACCATGGTGAGACTGTTATAAAAGAAAGATGTGTGTTTTTCAAACTAATAAGTGATAGTTTAGATATGAAACTCACACTCTCAATAGTTTAGGTACGAAACAAAAAAAAGGGGGGAGGGATAATTTAAGTGTGTTTTTGACACTTATCTCATTTTTAAAAATGAAACCAAAGGGGCAAATGTGCATAAGGCGCCTTGTCCTTTATACCTTAAGGGGTCGTTTGTTTTGAAAACAAGTTATGATATTTTTAGTTTTGATGTTGTCACGACCCGAGAGCACCCCCTAGTCATAACACGGCATATTTGACCTCTCAGAGGTCTTATACAAGCCCTTAGCATATCAAGAACATTAAAGAATAGAAAATAGTGGAAAATTTAAAACTTTTCTTTACGATGAAAATAAGTGGATGGATGATTCCACCAATTTAATAAAAGGATTTGGTATTCAATGGTCACAACTAAACTAAAATTATGGAAAATTCAAGAAGTAACAAGTACTATAGGGATGCAGGGATTGGAAATCAATGTCACATAGGGGTAATTGTGTTGCTCCGTAGAGATGTACATTCATGAATATGCTAGGTCATCTTCAATGACGCTAATCTTCTTTCGATCTCATAACATCCTTACATAGAATCTCCTTTTGGTCTTATCTATATGTTATTCTAAACAACCCAATACCTTACTTTAGTCTCTCTTTCGATGCAGAAATAGGGCAAATAGATCCGACCCATAACCTCTATTTTCAAGAAAGTTACAAACATCAAACCTAAATTGCTAGTATCAGACTAATTACCCACTCCAATCAATCTCTTTAGAGTATCAACCGGAGATCGAAAGTAGAAATTAAGTTTGCAACCTTAATCCATAAGTTAACCTCATGCTAATTAGCCTAAGTTCATGTATGAACAAAAGAAAAACAGAGCATAAGACAATACACACTACATTAAATCAACATCCAACCCCATAATTGCACCCCTAGATCTTGGGGTTTTAGCCACCCATCCCAAAAAAGCAAAGAAATTATACCTTTCATGAAAGTAGCCATGGGTAACATGAAATCAAGCAATTATAAGCAAACTCATTTTGAATTCAACTTCAATTAGTTAATTTCAAGAACAAAGTTGAAACACAAAAACTAGAAAGTGTTCTTTACAAGGTAAAGTGTTTTTCTCTTCACTTGTTCATACACCCAAAAAATCATGTTACTCATCTCTCATTTTTGGGCTATTTATAGTTTCCCAAAATTTGGCCCAAAACTGAATACCCATTTGGCGACGTTATTAGGGTTCGCTGAGCTCATTCGATGAGTTGCCAATCATGCTTCAACTTGCCTTTTCTTACTCTAGGCTTCAGGTGTTTTAACCTCAGTCAGGGAGCTTGTTGGAGTCTACTTTTCACATTTGGCGTATCACCGAGTCATACCTTAGTTCGCCTTTTAAACCTTCAATTTTTCTCCTTGTACTGTCACTTTCAGCGATGATCAACAAGGTAGCCCTTCTCATTTAATGAGTCACCTTTTCTCTTGGAATCCACCTACATCGCTCAACAAATACAAGTGTTGTGCACTGTAAATTTAGGCAAGGTCATACTCGTTAGGAGATTTGCCTTTCTTATTTCATGATCATCAGAGTGTATTTTACACTTCTTCTTAGTGATAATTCTCAACTACACTTCATCCAATTCTAAGTGTAGGCGGTCGCTAACAAGTATAAACCCAACTAAGAGTTGGGGTCGATCCCACAAATAGTGATATGGTATAGAATTCAATTAGGAAGTAAAAACATGTCCTAATCGTTTGTAGAAGTAAAGGTTTCGTGGCATGAAATTAAATAATGAAGTTTCAATGATTAATATCGAATAGAGGAGGGGGGGGGGGGGGGGGAATTAGTAACCAATTTGTGAAAAAGAATACTTAACATGGGAAGTAAAAAATTAGAGATCAGACCTTAGGAATATGATCAGTCGAATGCTAAAGTTGTTGAGTCTCAATGGGTAGGATAGATTTTGAATATAATAGCCATCTCTCGATCAACTATTATGTTTCAAACGAGTTCTCTCGAACCTCAACAAGTTTATCATTACTAAACAACCCAATTCCTTAACTAACCCACTCTTTCAAGCTGGGTTTGTAAAGACGCAATCAAACCCACTTTCTCAAGCTAGATTTTAAATATGCAATCAATACAACTATCAATAAATCATTCTACTCTAATACCTCTTTCTCAAGAAAGCATAGAGAACTAAGCTGTACCTGAATTTGCAACTTCAATTCATCAATTAAAACATGAACAAATAATTGAACCCACTTCAAAACAACATTAAAATCAACAATTAATAACACCCATTAGCTAATTAATGCATTCAACTACATGATCACACCCCTAAGGTAAGGGGATTTAGCTAAACATATTAGAAAGCAAGAAATCGTTACCAATAAAGTTTTCATTTGAATCGCTAACAATCTACAGTACCCAAATGTTGAAATCGAAGCTAAAATCTTACAATCTCCAAATATAAATCTCAAACTTATTTAAGAATATTAAACAATGTGTACAATGTAAAAACTAAAAAAAATCAAGAATACACACACTATGGGAATTCTAAAAAACTGTTCAAAATGTTTTTAGACGTTCCCAAAATCTCAGTATGGAGTCCACACGGCGAGATCAGCCGTGATCGCCGATCAACTTGGTGATCCACCGAATTGTGCTTCTTCTCGCCTTTTGACTTGACTACTGCATCAAATTGTTCTGGAAGTTTAGGCGAGCAAGATCGCGATCACCGATCCATTCAGTGAGTCATTGAGTTGTCTTTTTGCTCGCCAAGTTGGTGCGGGACATGAATCACTTTGCTGGAACTTTAGGTGAGCTGGAGGCTCACTTGGCAAGTCACTGAGTAGATTTTGCGAGCTCCAGCTTTTCTTTTCTTTAGCTTTTCCAACTTTTTTGCTCCTTTTCACGTAGTAATGTCCTTGCCTTGCCCCGAAGCCTTCATTGCGGCATATTAACACATTGACATAAGTTATGAGCAAAAAATGGGCATTGAGGGTACTAAATCATTGAATAATTAGCCCTGAATGAGTCAAAATTCCTGACTCATCCATACCCCCAAATTATACTTTTGCTTGTCCTCAAGTAATATACAAGATCAATCAGGTCAATAGGGATGTCTACAAAAAGTGCTCCTTGAGACTCAACATGAATGCACACAAGGTTCAATCTACACATACAATGCTCAATTGTGGACTAAAAGTTTCAAACCGTGACTAGCTATCATCAATTCTAGTTCAAGTTCACAATGCTCACTTCAAATACAAATTCATGCTCAACAAGGGTATGCGAACGCCCTCACAACAAGAATGATTCCTTGCTCTCATAAGCGAGTCAAAGAATACAATCTAAGGAATCGAGATCAACTCTCACACTCTCAAAGAGAAAAAGCATGCACACTTTTAGACTGTCCATATTTTCCAACCAACACATCACTTGGCTCATGCAAGATGAAAAGGTCTTTCAAGGCTTGTAATTTGGTTGAGGGTACGAGTATAATCATTTTTGATTAGTGACTTCTACCTTCATGAATCATGGCTCAAAGTTCACTTTGCTTCCTTTTCTTTCATTTCTTTTCATCTTCACAGCTCATCCTTGGCTAGTTAAAGCACACAAAATTTTGTTATAGCTCATTAGATGCCCCTTTTATTCCCACACCAATTTTATCATTTCCTTTTCTCTTTTCACCTTTTTTTTAATATAGAGGATTTCCATTTTTTTCTTTAACACAAGTTCCCAAGGATGAATTTCACAAACTTTTTGCTCGATTTCTTTCTTGAATCTTACCACACCCCCAACTTAGGCTTTTGGCCTAAGTTGACTTTTCAAACAAACCAATGCTTCATGAAGGTTTTAGGTGAGAAGGACAAAGCCAATTGTGTTCAGGTGTTATCCAACAAAAATGTTAGGCTCAAATGGTGCCAAGCTAAGTCCAGACACTCACAAGGTGGTCACAAAAAAGTATAGAAGTTAGGTTCATTCTCAACAATTTATGCCTAAGATCATGTCCTTCATTCACCGAAGTTAGTCAATTGAACCAACATGGCAAGTTCTCAGTATCACCATGCACATATTTAAAGATAACCTCACCACACACGACATTCAACACAATCATCGATCATGATTTTACAAGATAAGCTTGCATGCAACGATCATTACAAGACTCACTTCGACAATCGACTAGTCCCAATGAGATGCTAAGAGTTCACACATGATTTATGCAACTCAAATTGGCGTTGTGGACTTAGACAAATATATCTTTTGTCTAAAGCACTATTCAAGTCATCGATATTGATCACAATCGATACTCAAATGTTCAAGGGAACAACACTCACACACAATCACATAGTTAAGAGAGACACCAATTAAATCAAGCCAACATTCATATTTCGTCAATGAGGAGAAGTTTAAACAAAACAATTAAACACAAAATGAAAACAAACTACAAAACAAAATACAACCAAATATCCAAAAATAAGGCTAGGTATAATAATACCTTCGCCCCACCAAAATATCTACATAGTGTCCTCAATGTGCACTAAAAACCGAATGTATCAAAATGGGAATAAAATGCAAGGAGAGTAAAAATCCCCCTGTCAGGCGAGGCTCGAAGCGAACTCCGTGTAGTTGAGGTGGTACAAATCTATGCATTAGTGCCTGACACTTCTCCAGCTCTGAATGACTGCACAACTGTCTCATTCATGGGCGTAGACCCACTAGGACAAATCATCGATGTGTCACAAAGTGATGCCTCTATGGCCACCCATACAAACTCGCCCCCTAAATCCTCTAAGTTGTCGTAGATCGCATCATCACGAGTTCCCAGCTCCTCCTCATATGTCTCAGATGTATCAGACTCTCCATCATCATTAGCTACAACAACATCCCCAGTCACAGTAGCAGGGGAAACTTGGAAGTAGCTGGCATATCTGGACTGGGACCCTTGGGGAAATCTACACTTCCCCACAACATCAACATGTCAGTGGACTTCAACTCGTGTATATCACGATCCGAGATGGTAATATCAGCCTTCAAGGCTGTCAATTTTGTGGGCTGGCTATTTTCCTGCTCACACGCCTCTACCGAGTGGTCAAGACATCCAATGCTTGGCCATGGCCATGATAAACTCCCACTGTCCCCATAACTCCTCCCGAATAGGGGTAAGTGCAGCCTCAATGGTCCGCTCGATTATGAAAGAAACAACCATTTCAACTCTAAACGCCCTTATGCCATCCGAATAGGCAAGATTGCCCATTTTGTATAATATGGCTTGGGTCAACGGGGGGACAGGAAGTAATAATAGGAGCAGGTGCAGTAGAGGTAGATGAGTTGGGTATACCTGTCGGCTCAACTATCAGAGTGGACTGAGTGGCATTGGCCTCCATGTCCTCAACATTGACTACAAGGGAAGTATCTACTTGTGCTTTCTTCCTTCGCTCAGCCTCATCCTTTGTGTATTCAACCTCAATCCTCCGAATATCGGTTGACGATGCAAAAGTCACTTCTGTATCTGTCTTTGCCACAAATGGCACACCAACCCGATGACACAAACTAGTAATCATCACTGGAAATGGTAATGAGATTTGGTTTTGTTTGGCCCTCATCACCATCTCCTGGAAATACAGCTTTGAGATTCAGCCGCTCCGAATCAAGAATGCATCCCAACAGTGCAACTTTTGGATGCCGAATGATTGATTCATTTTATGAAGGCATCAGAGTGTTGTTGATAAAACCGAATCAATACTGAACGATGACATTCAAGTCTTTCTTTTCAATTACAACTCTCGTCTCTAGCGATTAAGGAGTAACATCACTCATCAATAGGGCAAACCACCTATTTAAATCCTCTAATATTTTGATTTTGACCATGTCGGTCAAAGAATGGACAACTCAGACTAAGCAATCAAGCAAATCATTGATGTCGGTGTCGCTGCACTTCACTTTATTGCCCCGCACCTCTACATAGTCCACTAGTGCCATTAACCCAACTATCTTCTTCCCTTTCGAGATCAACTCTGCCTAACCAACATTAAATGCCCAAACCTATGAAGGAACATACGAGTTTTGGGGCTTGGTGAATGGTTGGAAATTGTGGAAGCGAAGTATTTTCCAAACATCTGGATACCTTTATACCACACCATCCATAAACAACCACTTCTCCTTTAAAATAGTTCGCAACCTGGTGGCCTTCAGTTGGTTAATGGACCGAGGAGGATGTGCTAGGAAGGGGGGATCTTGAGGTGCATGTACACCTGCAGCTGCTGGAAGGTGCGCTAGATCATGAATTGATTTGGATCGCAGTTTGGAGTGCTTCTCTTGAGTAACTCCTCCTCAATCGCTTGTGTGTGAATAGAAGTCCTGGACCCTGCATCATCCTCTCTCTCAGACTCAGAGGTAGTAAAATGAGTGGCGTTTATGCCTATGCTGTCTGATGAGCTCGAACTCGAGCTGGAACTTTCCACCACTTGCTTCTTCCCTTTCCCATTTACATTCCACTGAGGAGGCTTTGGACTAGTGGCCTGGGGAGGTGTGACCTCCACTACAATTATGACCCCTTTTAACTTTTTTCGGGGTGCTGGACCTTTCACCGAAAGCTTTGGTCTAGCTATATTTATATAAGAATACAAAAAAAAACACATGCGGTTGCAATTGGTAAGCAAAATATCACGATCAAATAGTTGCTGGAAAACTCGCCAAACCGAGAGCATTCTGCGAGCCAAATAGGGTTCACCGAATATTACAGAGAAATTTACCAAAAAGTCAGCACAAAAAGGTGAAATCACATACCAGTCACCAAGTTCACTCAGCGATAAGAGAATGTCTCGCCGAAAATTACAAAAATATTTAGCAAAAAGGAAAGTTAGAAAGGCGAAGCTAAAGCTATTCGGCAAGTCACGAAGTTAACTCGGTGAGCACAAGCATATCACCGAAAGTAACAAATTTGTTCACCAACATTTCAGGTCAAAAAGGCAATAAAGAGTGTCAATTGATGAGCCGTCGATTCATTCGGTGAGCTCGACTTAGCTTGCCAAATGTCCCAACATGTTAGATTTCCACCCCAAAACCAAATTCGCAACACACAACCGATAAAAATCAATTTCAAGCCCAATTCTACGCAATTCAAGCCAAACCCTCAACGATTATCTACCCCAAGGTACTTTGACTTCCCCCAATTGAACTAGATTCAACCAAATAATGATTTTGCCCTTAAGAATGACGTCACCCAATCCATCATTGGGAAAATTGGAGTTGTTTGGTAGTACTTGGGTTACTCACATTTTACCCACACAAAACCCAACATGCAAACTCGCAATTTACACAATTTCAAAGCTAATTTCAAACTAATTTAGGCTAAACAAGATGCCATGCATGCTTTAATTCAAAATAGATATTACAAGCAATTTAACATGAAATCAACGCAAATAATAGATCTACGAACTACTCAGACACATTCTCGACACAACTCTTGGAACTTAATAACAAGTTCGGACAACCAGCCTCAATTACAGACTAACGACACAAAGCTAAAGAGCAATAATGGACAAGACTTCAGATTTCGAGCACACGAGGACACCCACAAAAATTGAAATGTAATAGTATGATCTAAACTTTGATTGTAAGTGTGCAAGAGTCAAAAAGTTCAAAATAAGGAGAAGATTCAAATTTAAAATGGTTTAAGGCCTTTTGACCCTTCAGTTTGGGCCTCACTCGGTGAGACTTAATAATGCTGTGAATCCACTTGGTGATGCACCGAGTGGACTTTAACCCACCAATTTTAACATACTTGATCATTCAGTTGGTCCAAAAGGGGAGCTATGTCGGGCTTGCCGAATGGACTTTAGCTAGCCCAATTGCCTCTTTTCTCCAAAAAATTGGAATTTCAATCTGCACATTCAACAAACGTTATTCAAATCAAAAAGTAAAACTTGGATCGCCCCCCAAGAAGTGCCTTATATAATGTCTTAGCGTGACGTGGCCATGTGGTCATGCCTCATTTTTTGGGTTTACCAAAGTATCACTAGGAAGACCCCCTTTCGGTTTTAGATTTAAATGAGCGAGATCTGACCCATCTGCATTTCAAGCTGCTTAATGGAAATTGAGTGCGAAGTTACAATTTGATTTAGAGAAGAGACATCATATTTTATCTCCTTGATTACCTTTTCCATTCCTTCCACCTTGTCCAAGAAACGAGCAAGCATATCCTCAGTTCAGAAGCTTTCAGGATCAGCCCTTGGTTCCTTCGACTTTTGAAGTTCATGAGGAGGCACATAGAGATATTTGTTACCATCTTTATCTCTCAAATTTGCACCACAGTCATGCTATTCACGATCTTTATCTCTCCAACCATCATCGTGACCTCTATTCCAACCTTGATTACCACCCGACCTTGGATAGCTCGGACGAGAATCACTACTAGCACCAACAACATTTACAACCTTGTAACCAACTCCCATGACATGCTTCGTAAATAGGTTCATTTGGGTTATTATATTGGTTGTATTCTCATCTTGTTCTTGGTTTTTTTCCATTTGTTCCTTCGTCAGCCCAAGATTCAAAAGAGACACCTGATCTTCCCTTGTGTACCATGCTCGATTGATTTTTGTCATTTTCTCGAGCAGGATCGAAGCTATGTCAAATGGTTATCTCATGATTCCACCCCGAATGAGCTGGTCAGCGACACCTTTGTTGATCGTGTCGAGACTCCGATAAAAATATTACAATAACACATTATCCAAAAACCTGTGAGTCAGACATTGGAGCAACATCTTTTAAAAACTTGACCATGTTTCATGGATAGGCTCACGATCAATTCACTTGAAGTGTTGAATAGTATCCCTCAACTTAACTATCTTCGAAGGAGGGAAAAACCTTTCATAAAACACTTCTGTGAGCTCTTCCCAAGAAGTAATCGATTCCCTTGGCAATTCGGTCAACCACTTCATTGCTTACCCCATTAGAGAGAGGGGAAAAATGGAGTCAAACTGACTCTTAGGTGATGTTCCTAAAGGAAAACGGTCCATACACATCCATGAAATTTCAGATGTGGTTATGAGGGTCTTTATGAGAGAGATCCCAAAGGGACCCTTCATTTGAAACAATTGCAACATCATGCTGGTCACATGAAACATTGTATTGTCCACGGTTGGAGGCAATCAAATAGCACCCGCACTTCCCAGCACATCCTCATTGACATCATGCAAGTTTTCGATGTCATCATTGTTCCCAAGTTTACTTGTATTGCTCCTGTTCACACTAATTTCTTCACCTGTTATGGAGCAATCAAAAAGAACAAAATAAGATAATTCAACTACAATAAAATTAGTTCACGAATACACTTCAATAAAAGAATTCTAAACACCACTTCCTGGCAGCCAAACCATTTTTGATAACTTTGAACTACATTTCATCCAATTCTATGTTTAGGCAGTCGGTAACAAGTATAAACCCAACTAAGAGTTGGAGTCAATTTCACGAAGAGTGATACCGTAGAGAATTCAATTAAGAAGTAAAAACATGTCCTAATTGTTTTTAGAAGTAAAGGTTTCATAACATGATATAAAATCACGAAGTTTCAACCATTAATATTAAATAGGGGGGGGGGGGATAAGTAACCAATTTGTGACAAAGAATACTTAACACAAGAAGTAAACAATTAGAGATCAGACCTTAGGAATGTGATCAATCGAATGCTAATTTCGCGTAATGGGTAATTACTAGTTGCTTAAAGTTGTTGAGTCTCAATGGGTAGACTAGGTTTTGAATACAATAGCCATCTCTCGATCAACTATTATATTTCAAGCAATTTTTCTCGAACCTCAACAAACTTATCATTACTAAACAACCCAATTCCTTAATTAACCCACTCTTTCAAGATGGATTTGTAAAGACACAATCAAACCCACTTTCTCAAGCTAGATTTTAAAGACGCAATCAATACAACTATCAGTCAATCATTCTACTCTAATACCTCTTTCTCAAGAAAGCATGGAGAGCTAAGCTAGAACTGAATTTGCAACTTCAATTCATCAATTGAAAGATGAACAAATAATTGAACCCACTTCAAAAAAATATTAAAATCTGTAATTAATAACACCCATTAGCTAATTAATGCATTCGACTATAGGATCACACCCCTAAGGTTAGGGTATTTTAGCTAAACATAGCGGAAAGCAAGAAATCATTACCAATAAAGTTTTCCATCTGAATTGGTAATGATCTGCAATACCCAAATGTTGAAATTGAAGCTAAAATTTTACAATCTTCAAATCTATATCCCAAACTTCTCTAAGAATGTTAAGCAATTTGTACAATGTAAAAACTCTCAAAAAACCAGGAATACACACTATAGGAACTCTAAAATAACTATTCAAAAAATGAATTTATACTTCCAAAAATATCAGTACGGAGTCCACTCAGCGAGATTAGTCGTGATCACCAATCAACTCGATGATCCAACGAATTGTACTTCTTCTCACCTTTTAGTTTGACTCATATAAAAAATTATTTTGGAAGTTTAGGTGAGCAAGATTGCGATCGTTGATCCATTCGTCGAGTCGTCGAGTTGTATTTTTGCTCATGAAATTTGTATGGAACATTGATCCCTTCGATGGAACTTTAGGCAAGCTGGAGGCTCACTGGTGAGTCGCTACGTAGCTTTTGCGAGCTCCTACTTTTCTTTTCTTCAGCTTTCTAACTTTTTTGGTCCTTTTCACGTTGTAATGTCTTTGCCTTGCCCTGAAGCTTTCATTCCTGCATATTATCACATTAACATCAATTATGAGCATAAAATGGACATTGAAGTCACTAAATCATTGAATAATAAGCCTTGAATGAGTTAAAATTCCTGGCTCATCACTTACATATTCGGTCATTCTTTCGAACATTCATCCTTGCCTTGTCCTTTAACTGTCATAGCTAGAAATCATCAAAATATCATTAGAATAGGTAATAATTAGGCATTGTGACTCTAATTATGAGCTAAATCAGCCTCAAATGAGTGCAAATTTACCACTCATCATTGATCTAGAACACCCCTTTGTGTAGTTCCTGAGGCTTCCTAGCTAATTCTGAGGTGCTTTGTTGATTTTGACTAAAATTAAAGTTTGGGTGTGGGATCCAATTTTTATCAAGACGACCTTGGTTGGAAGTTTTCATTGCTCTGTTGAGTCATAAATGTTGACTTTGATTGGGTTGAATATATCCTTTTCCGGCACGGGGTTCCAAATGAATTCCAAGCACCCCGTAAGAGATTTGGAGTTAGCAAAAACCTGTTGATATGCATTAGTTTGTGCAGTTCATTTTTTGCCTTCACATTTGCGTGCAGTGGGCGACATTCATAAAAGCGAGTTAACATAGTCATTATGTTTTTGGGGTCCATGCCGTGTTCTCGATGGGTTGGATTCCTAACCCTCCTCAATCACGGGGCCCATACCGCATTCACAAGGACCATGTCGCATTCACGGGGCCCATGCAACATTCACGGGGCCCATACCGCATTTGCGAGGCCCATGCCACATTTGCGATGGGCTGGGTTCTTACTCCTCTGCGATCACGGGTGCGTTGCCACATTTGCGGACCCCCTTTTTCCCTTTCCTTTGCATTCGCATGCTCCTCACTATCTTCATGAAAGGTTTTCTAGACAACCTCCTCATTCGCAGGCTATTGTGGTTGTGGTCATGATGAAGGATTTTGGTCTGTCATTTTAAAACAATACAGACTTTATTAGAAATCATTCTTAGAATTAAGAACTTGATATCTCCTTCATTTTGAGTTCACTTTTAATGATTAAAAGTCTATTGTGTTTGGTATGTGTGGGGCAACATGGTTGTGTGATTGGGCAGTATTCGAGACGCATCACTTATGGTATTTTCTCGTTACAATGAACTTCCTTTATCTCTTTATTGTTCTTCAATTATGAATTTATGCATGTTGTTGGTTTCCACTGTCCTGAGCTTCGAATTGTGTTCCATGAGTTATCACAAAATTAGAGAGTTGTTTAAGACCTTTTGATGGAGTCATTTACAAAATTTCTTATGCGGGTCTCACGATTCTCATTTTACTCCAATTTGGGTCTGTCTCTTTTTATTTGAGTAAATTTAGTGTCTAAATGACCATATTAACATTGAGATTCTATTTTTGATAGCATGACAATGTTTGGAGGCCGTATGGAAAGGCTATGGCTTCCCATTCCTTAGATTGAGCTCGAATATGTAAATTGATGTAGAATTTAGTGAATTCGGGGTGAGTACCTAGTTGATCATTCTACTTTTATTAGAAACCATATTTTAGGCCGATATTGGGATTATCGTTAGTAGAAGTATGTTACTTACATTATGTGATCATCCTTACCTTGTGGTTGGCCTTATTTGTTGTTAATTGTTGAATATTTGAGCATGTTTGGCCTTAGTCTAGGATTAGACTAGTGCTTTCCATAGACTTGTGAATTTTGGTGATGTTTGGCCTTATTTATATTCAAATATCGTTTCAGATGATTTAGCTCCCTCTAGGCTGAAGTAGCTAACATGGATCTGATAGAATGAGTCTTAGATTAGCCGTTAAGTCAGCTTTGATGACCTTCTATCCACTTTCCCTCTTCCTATGGCCACGTGAGATACGTTTGAGATTTTGGGCTTTTCTTGGTGATTGTGGACTGGAGTTGGTTCGAGCTTTAGGTATTTTTCTAATTTTGAGAGTGGACATCGCTCCACGGTGATTATGTGATAAAGAGATGATGTGAGATCCTTCGACATTCATTATACTCACAAATTCAAGGTTTGGTCATGATTTTCTTATCCTCTACGAAGTCGATATTTATTGGCTTTAGCCTATTGCCCTTTGGAGACCATCCTTGGTTTGAGGTTCAGGCTCTACACTTCTTTGCGTTGGATGGCTCTTATTGGTTACTTGGGAGGCTATCTGCGGTTCAAGGTATAGGCTACCCTTCTCTGGCTCTGGACTCACCATGACTTACTCTTAGTAGATTTAGTTATTTTGTGTACCTATTGGGCTTATGGGGTGTGTTCTGGGTTTTACTTAAACTTGTGCACAAGTGTACCTTGTATGTTTTTAGAGCTCCAGTTAGGCTTAGTTAGATGCACTTAGTTCTTTTCTATCTTAGTACACTCATGTTCATTTTTTTTGAATTCCAATTTTACTTTTATTATGTCAAGATTCTATCATTTCATATTATTTTTACTTTTCCTGCTCAGTCGGCCTTTGATGCCGTCACGGCCCAAGAGTACACACTAGACGTAACATGACATACAAGACCCCGAGAGGCCTCATATAAGCCACTTAGCTTTCATAGTCAAGATAACAGAAAATTTGTAAGTTTTAAAGCATTTTCAACAATATGTTAGTCCTTTTAAAACAAAGCGGAAGTCTATTACACTTGTCTCAAAAACCATCTAATACAATAGAATCTTGGGACACAGCCCATACAAAAATGTTCAAAGCTTAAAATCAAAAGAACATAAGGAAATGGTGGTGAAATCCTCGAATGCTACGAGGACTCACTAATCTTCAATCTTGCCTCTACTAGAGATCCTAACCACGGGGATGAGAGTCAGGAACGTCGGGCCCTACATTTGGATAAGAAATGTAGGCAAGAGTATGCGTTAGTACAAGAATGTACTATGTATGATAGCTTGCATAAACATCGACATAAACATAAGAGTTAGACAACATAAGTCTTAAAGGATAATCAATGCATATAATAGATCATATCAACATAAAATAAATACTTCTTGAAGAAACCTCAAAGCATACTTTGCCAAGATGATACGCTCAAATTACACCTCCCTAAAGAAGTATAAGCGATCGTTATCAAGTAAAGAACCCAACTAGTAGGTTGGGGTCGATCCCACGAGGAAAATGGTTTAGACTTTACTTTAACCAACAATTATATTCAATTAGCCAAAGTACTTCCAGAGACAAGAAATAAAAGGGGGAAATTTGTGAAACAAATTGGAAGAATTCAGTAAATAACCAATAAACAAAAGTCAATTTCGGTTGTTACCAAGATGAGAAAAGTAACTAGGGTAGACGTGTTCCCCAGAAGCTCATAACACAGTAATCTAAGTAATTGCAATCCTTTCCTAGTGTGTTACATGCAAAGTGATAAGTTAGGTATCTCTAAATCCTTGATCCGGCATCTAGAGAATTTCACCCCGCACCTTGATCCGGCTACGTGTGTATAATTTACTAACCCTTATTTTTACCTCATATTAGACGTCATAATCGATGTTTGGCTTAGTTATTACTTCGCACCAATCGACACTAGCCTATTAGATAGTATCACACTAAATCTATGTTGATAATTCTTTTCTTGTTGATTACCTCCTTGATCCGGCAAGTAGCAACAACACGAGTTCTAACGCGTGCACTCGTTAAAAAGACTTATAAACGAAATAATTATCAATGCATGCAAAACACTATTCAAGAATTGCTTATTTACTATTCATACATTGTTAATCGCTCATGGTTCCACAACCCAAGTTGTGAAGTTTAGTTACCCATAATAGCAAGAACACAATTCATAATATTAGATGAAAAAGTCATGAACTTACGTAACAAGAATAATAAACCCAGAATTTCAACTTGAATTGTAAGGCCAAAATCTTCAAAACGAATGTAGAAAATCAATAATTGCTAGGGTTGCAACTTAATCTCCAAAGTCACAAAGTAAAACTAGAATAATAATGTCTAACCCCCAAAAACGAGGTTTACATGCCCTATTTATAGAAAACAAGTCCTAAATTAAAAGGGAAACAAATTAAGGAAAGTTTTGTTCTGGTACGCGTCTTCAATCCATGAGACCGACTTACGGACCGTCGATGGATCTACGGTCCGTAAATCCCTTCCGTAAATCGGGACTTAGAAAATATTTCAGCTTCCAAAAATCAGCTTTTCTGAAGCAAACGACGGACCAGCAGTACGGAACGTAGATCGATCTACGGTCCGTCAATCTCCTCCGTAGCTCCATACTTAGAATCTTGAAAAATCAGGTACTGGAACCCTCGCAGTATCACTCTACGGATCAACAGTACGGTCCGTAGATCAATCTACAGACCGTCAATGGTCACCGTGGTTCAACACTTGGTCAGATTTCCCTGATTTGTCCTAAATACCATGCTTGCTAATCTACGGTCATCACCTACGGACCGTGAATGGACCTACGGTCCGTAGATCACCTCCGTGAATGCCATGTTTCTGCATTTCTTTCAGCTGTCTCTATACTTTCGCGTATGAACATCTTTCCTGCAAAACATTATAAAAACACATAAAAACCAATATAAAAAGGCCCTAGACACACACAACTTGTAAGTGAAATGTATTAGAAATACCGTAAAGTCACGGTATATCAACACCCTCAACTTAAATTCGTTGTTTATCCTCAAGCGACGCACTACGACTCTAAACGACACTTGTATAGAAGCAAACATTTCAGGCCCCAAGCAATCACATGGCTCTCTACCCCCATCACTTTTCAGATGCAACTTCGTTCTCTTAGACTCGACAAGCTAATCCATGCAGATCAGATCATGACACAGATCAATCTAATCGTAGCCTACTTCTAGCATACATCCTAGAATCTGACGGGTATCATTTTTCATAAGCCATCATGCTTCATTTTGTATCATGCTTCTACACATACAATCCTAAGACATGCCGGTTCAACAAAAATTAAACAGTCTCTTGGGGGAAAAGAACACAGGCAAGAAGACCCCAAGAGAGGATTCATGAGTTGGGTTATTCAGACTTCACTCTATCACTCACAATCCATTTACCCCACCCCCAACAAAAATATATGCAATTGTCCACAATGCATACAGAAACAATAAAAGAAAATGAATTTGGGTGAAGCAAACCTGTGGCGCAAAGCGCCGATGAATCATCAACAAGCAGGGGGATTCGGTTTCCCGGAGCCCGCTGGAATAGTGGTGATGGCACCCTCAGTAGTGCCCACATCTGCAATCATAGCACTCTCAGTAGTGCTCTCTATCAATCTCACCGCACCATCAGCGGTGCTCACAACGTCCCTCAAAATAGGCTGAACCTCTGCAACTGGGGCAGAGCTCGATGCCCCTGCAGCTCTCTCATGCACCCTCTCCTGGCGCAACTCTTCGTCTGCAATCGAAGCTCTCCTAGCCTCCTTCTCCTGCCGACGCTGTCTTTTCTGAGCTTTATTTTCCTCCGTGCGATGAGAGCAGTGCCGCTTGCCCTTGGCAAGTGTCGGTGCAGGCCCCTCATCGGCGGTACCACTGAATAGGGCCTCTAGCACTGTATCATCAGCCAGTGCAGTAGGGGTAGCCTGAGTCTCAACTGAAGGTGAAACAAGAAGGGCATCAACGTCAGTCCGGAGGCTGGTTAAGTCAGCCTGCAAAGCAGATAGGTCTATGCCCGGAGCTGATCGCTCGAGAACTCGCAACTCAAAGGCATCAAGACGCTTATTAATA
Source organism: Solanum stenotomum (assembly GCF_019186545.1). Taxonomy (NCBI): domain Eukaryota; kingdom Viridiplantae; phylum Streptophyta; class Magnoliopsida; order Solanales; family Solanaceae; genus Solanum; species Solanum stenotomum. Next base: position 18,676,869 of record NC_064292.1, on the reverse strand, counting down.
GCCTGGACCTTTCGGTCCATCATCCCCTCCATCCTACGCTCCATCCTAGCCTCGGACTCGGCGATTGAATTTTGCATCCAGGACTGGATGTGATGTAGCAGTGTGGCCATCTGCGCCTCTAACTTCTTTACTCTGGCCATCGGGACCACAGTCGCTCCTAACTGTGGTATGGATCGGGAAGAGCTAGGAGCCATACTAGCTGCCTGAGAAGAGGAGCCTAGGACAGTGTCGGTGTGGTCTGGGATAATGGGGTCACCGCCCTGTGCCTGCCCCACTGTGTCTGCAAGATCGAAACCCAAGTGAGGTACCTCAATCTGGGGCTCTCTGCGAGGTGCTGCCATATTTGCCTCATCTCGAATAAGGCCGATGTCCAATGCCCCTGTAGGGTGGACTAACTTGTCACAATGCCAGATCGGCACTCCAGAGTCCCTGCACAAATGAAAAATCAGACATGGGAAGGGGTAAGTAGTGGAGGTCCTGAAAGCTCTCTCGTGAATCTCTGCCAGCAGCATGCGGGCAAAGTCGATCTCTACTCCTGCTACCAATGCTTCAACCATCACTGCTCTGTCCCAAGTGACTTGATTGTCAGCTTTTGTAGGCGACACTCTGTTACGTACCAGCAACCAGAAGAACTTGGCCACAAAATTTAATGTGGCCTTCCGGATGCCCAACCGTGGAGCGGCGACCCATTCCGCATGCTCGCCATCTGCAGCAATATACCTGGCCAACCATAGTAGAACAACCTCTCGCTGCTCAGCATTCCTCTGGAAAGCGCCACTCCGTACGATGTCCCAGCGGTAATCAAACTCTGAAGTGTTAAGAGGCCAAGAATGGCCCGTGGTAGGACCATAGAGAAAACGGCTAATGGTGGCAGGTGATATGTCCACCGGACAACCCCGGACCGTAGTGGAAGTGAGAGGATCTTGGGCTAAGGGCTTTGACCTTTTGGTAATCGAACCGCGGAGAGTGGCGGCATATGAGGCATAGAACTCTCGCACCATCTCCTCACTATACGTCCCTGGGTCTCGAGCCGTCCAGTCGCACTTGTGAAAGTTAAACAAACGGTGGATTTTCGGGACAGTGTGCAAGCTCCCTGTGAGGACTCTACGCTCCTCAGTAATAATTCGGGCCATTTTCTGTTTGTCATTGATCATCTTGGCATCCCGATATATTTTCCATTGGCTCTCTACACACCATCTATTTGGCTCGCCGGCTACTGGAGTGAGGTCATCATTCCGTGGTATAGGTATGCACTCCGAGCTAGTTGCCTTATCAGACGAGGCTGCTTGGTCATTCTCACCAGAATCTGTGGCTCATTTAGCACTGGACCCTACAGCATGGTCGGGCTCAGATCCTAAAGTATAGGCGTACTCGGAGCCTGAAGCATGGTCGGACTCAGGTCCGGACATAGACCCCTCTGAACTGGAAGCAGCCCCAGTTGGTGATCCGATCAGTGTGTGCTCCTCATCAGACTGGGAGACAGTTACTACGTCGAGAAGCACCTTTCGGGGGTTGCCTCTGGTGCCTTGAGGTGCAGTGCGAGAAGTCCTAGGGTTGAGAGGAACATATGATGGATCTGTGTCGGTGATTGTGTCCTCATCGATTAGCCGGAAACTAGGGGCAACATATTTGGACTTGCCCCATTTTGAGTAGGTGACCATCTTCTTGGGTGCCATCGTACCTGCGGGAACGATATTAGTGCCAAAACTAACCATACGACACAAATTTTTTTTAGACAGATGCTACAGTGGTCATCCACGGAGGAGACCTACGGTCCGTAGAATGATCTACGGTCCGTGGATCAGGGGGCCTGTCATATAGGTCACAGATAGAAACCACGAAAGTGCAGAACGGTCCGTAGATGGACCTACGGACCGTAGTCCACCTCCGTGGTTTCACACTTGGTGAAATTTTTCAGGTGCATCCAATTACGAACCCTATCTACGGTCCATAAATGGATCTACGTTCCGTAGATGGGGTATCGCAGATGCCATCTGTACCAGGTATCATATATTTTTGGCCTTAGTTTTGAACATTAACACAATCTCATCATGCATTTACAACATTAAATTATGTTAGTTCTTCATTCTTAAGATTTTGAATGATTATTATACCAAACAATTTAGACTAGTTGTGGAACCCTAAGTCGAAACTAGCATATAGTTTTACAATCACATAAAATAATGCTACACAATCACTATCTATCGTTCCAAGGGCATTGTATTTTTCAAGTTTATCAACCAATTTCATCTAACAATTACCCAAGGTCAAGACCCAACTCCCGACAGTTCTGGCTGACGGAAGGGACATACGGACCGTAGATCCATCGATGGTCCGTAAGTCAGTCTCATGGAATGAAGACGCGTGCCTGAATAAACTTTCCTTAATTTGTTTCCCTTTTAATTTAGGATTTGTTTTCTATAAATAGGGCATGTAAATCTCGTTTTTGGGGGTTAGACATTATTATTCTAGTTTTACTTTGTGGTTTTGGAGATTAATTTGCAACTCTAGCAATTATTGATTTCCTAAGTGCGTTTTGAAGATTTTGGTTTTGCAATTCAAGTTAAATTTCTGGGTTTATTATCCTCTTTACGTAAGGTCATGATTTCTTCATCTAAAACTATGAATTGTGTTCTAGCTAATATGGGTAACTAAATCCACAACTAGGGTTGTGGGAACCATGAGCGATTAACAAAATATGAATAGTACATAAGCAATTCTTGAATAGTGTTTTGCATGCATTGATAATTCTTTCGTTTAGAAGTCTTTTTAACGAGTGCATGCATTAGAACTCGCCTTGTTGCTACTTGCCGGACCAAGGAGGTAATCAACAAGAAAAGAATTATCAACATAGATTTAGTGTGATACTATCTAATAGGATAGTGTCGATTGGTGCGAAGTAATAACTAAGCCAAACATCGATTATGATGTCTAATATGAGGTAAA